>NC_051066.1:147956945-148061945 GCF_004664715.2 Peromyscus leucopus | reverse complement strand
GAGCAGCTCTGTGGGTGCTGGGAATCCAACCTGGGTCCTCTGAAACAGCAGCCAGTGCTCTTTACTGCTGACCCATCTCTCCCTGTACCTTGCTCATAATCTCCTTAGTGCTCTCTCCACCCTCCTCCCTTTGCTAGTCTCCTCCTT
Organism: Peromyscus leucopus; assembly: GCF_004664715.2. Taxonomy (NCBI): domain Eukaryota; kingdom Metazoa; phylum Chordata; class Mammalia; order Rodentia; family Cricetidae; genus Peromyscus; species Peromyscus leucopus. The sequence continues at coordinate 148,061,798 of NC_051066.1, read as the reverse complement.
CCTCTGAAGACATACTTGACCTGTCTCCACATTACCTTCCCTTGTGGCTCTCTCCCCTTCCTGCAGAACTCTCCCTCCCCTTTATAGCCCCCCTCTACTTTATGTTAGAGAGAGAGAGAGAGAGAGAGAGAGAGAGAGAGAGAGAGAGAGAGAGAGAGAGAACGTGGTTTATATTCTGTGTATAAGAGGCAATGTTTAGTCTTCCTGCCTTCCATTACCCTCTTGTGTTCCCACTCCCTTCCCATTAGATCTTTCCCTCCCCTTCATCACCTCCCTTCTACTTTTGCTGTGGATATCGCTCTGTATAAATAAAACACTGATTGGCCAGTAGCCAGGCAGGAAGTATAGGTGGGACTAGCAGAGAGGAGAGAAAAAAAAGGAGAGGAAGGCAGAGGAGAGGAGACACCAGCTGCCGTTCAGGGAGCATCATGTAGAGGCAACAGGTAAAGCCATGGAACACGTGGCAACATATAGGTGAACAGAAATGGGCTTAGTATAAGAGTAAGAGCTAGACAATGGTAGGCCTGAGCTAATGGTCGAGCAGTTTAAATAATATAAGAATCGGTGTGTTTATTTTATAAGTGGGCTCTAGGACTGGCGGGGCTTGGTGGGAGCTTGAGAGAAATTCTCCAGCTACATACTTTCATACCATATATATAAAAATTATATATATTATATACATATTATATACTATTATATTTATATCATACATTACAATAAAAACATATAATGTATTCTTATATTTATATTATACAATATATAAATATATTTATATATAAATATTATTTTTGTTGTTTTTTTTAGAGACAGGGTTTCTCTGTATAGCCTTGGCTGTCCTGGATCTCTCTCTGTAGCCCAGGCTGGCATCGAACTCACAGAGATCTGCCTTCCTCTGCCTCCCAAGTTCTTGGATTAAAGGCATGTGCCACCACAGCCTGGCTATAAATATTATTTTTATAAATTGATAAATATATGTGTTTAAACTGAGATTCCCACATATGAGGCAAAGTCTGTAATATTGCTGAGTTTGGTTCATTCACAACGGCCTCCAGCTCCGTCCATTTTCCTTCAAGTGACAGACTGTCGTTCTTCCTGGCTGAGTGGAATTCTGCTGTGTCTATGCGTCACATTTTCTTCCTGCATTCATTGATGAGTACTTGGGTTTTTCTACATCCTGCTTGGTGCAGCAGTAAACGTGGACATTACAAGTGTCTCTGGAGGATGCTGGCTTTGATTGTTTCCAGGTGTATACCCAGGAGTGATGCTCCTGGGTCATATTCTAATTCTCATTTAATTTTATGAGGAACTCCACACTGACTCCCACAGCGGTGGGACTAGTTTGCACTCCCACCAGCACTGGATAAGGACCTCACTTTACCCAGGTCATCACATTTGTGGTTTGTTTCCTTGGTGATCACCATTCTGACTGGGATGAGACAATAATGTAAAGCAAATTTAATTTGCATTTCTTTGGTGGCTAAAGATGCTGTGATTGTCAGTCTCCACCACCAGCTGGATTGACTTTGGAATTACCTGGGAGACACAGCTCTGGGCCTATCTCTGAGGGAATCTCCTCAAAGATCTCACTCAGGAGGAAAGACTTACCCTGAGGGATCACGCCATGGACCAGGGACCTGGACTGGATAAAAAGGGACAGAGGAGAAAGGGAGCTGAGCACAGCAACCATCTGCTTTCTGACTGCAGATGCCATGTGGCCATCTGCATCATACTCCTGTAAACATAGCTACAGCAGTACCCCTTCCTTAACAAGATGGGCTGTACCCCCAACTGTGAGGCAAAGTAAGCCCATCTCTCTCTCTCTCTTTCTTTCTTCCTTTCTTTTTTGAGACAGTTTCTCTGTATAGCTTTGCCTGTCCTGGATCTCACTCTGTAGACCAGGTTGACCTCGAACTCACAGAGATAGATCCGCCTGCTTCTGCCTCCTGAATGCTGGGATTAAAGGTGTGCACCATCACCCAGCAAACCCAACTTTTCTTGAGTTGCCTTTTTTTTTTTTTGACATTTTTGTGATAGTAATGAGAAAAGTAAAAAACACAAATGCAGAACATTTCTTCAAATATTTATATATTGTGTACATTCTGTTTTTTTTGAAATTTCCATTCAATTCATTTGATTTTGATTTTCCCTCAAAACTGTCCATTTATTTTTAATTAAGTAATTTTCCCCAGCCCAATCACAGTTTCTCCTCCCTCCCTCCTCTCCTCCCAGCCCCTCCCCCAACCTCCCCTCTCCACCATCCTCTCATCCTCCTTTCTCTACAGAAAAGGGCAGGCCTCCCATGTACATCAACATCAGAGAGGCTTCACCCAGCAACTGATGGAAACAGATGCAGAGACCCACAGCCAAACAGTAGGCAGAGTTCAGGGAATCCTGTGAAAGAGTGGGAGGAAGGACTGTGGCCAGAGGAGTCAAGGACACCACAAGAAAAAACTACAGAATCAACTAACCTGGGCTCACAGGGGCTCACAGAGACTAAACTGCCAGCCAGAGAGCTTGCATGGGACTGATCTAGGCCCTCTGCATATGTTATACTTGTGATTGTGATGTTTTAGGAGTTATTCCATTGTCAGATGCATGATTGGCAAAGACTTGTCTCCTATTCTGGAGGTTCCCTCTTTGCTCTAATGATTTTTTTCCCATTAGCTGTGCAGAGGTTCTTAATTTCATTGATCAGTTTTTGAAATTATTCCTGGGATGTTGGAGTTATTTTCAGAAAGCTCCTGCCTGCGCCTACACCTGCACCTGCCTGCACCTGCCTGTGCCTGCACCAGCACCTGCCTGTGCCTGCACCTGCACCAGCACCTGCCTGCATATGCCCTTACCTTGTCCTGCATCTGCCTGTGCTTTCGCCTACAGCTGCATCTGCTTGGGCCTGCACCTGCACCTGCTCTTGTCTGTGCCTGCACCTCCCTGGGCCTGTATCTTAAAGTAATATTTCCCTATTATTCTCGAGTGATTTCAGAATTTCATATCTTTTTGTTAAAGTTTCTTCTTGTTTAAGTTAAAATACAAAGTACTGGACTTCATTATGTCACTTTCATGCATTCTCCTTTATTCAATTTTCCTCTCTTCCCCTCAGCAACCCCTCCCCTTCCTGGGTCATGCCTCCCTCCGGTTGACTCACCTCTTCACACAAGTACTCTCCTCTTCCGCTGTCATGTTGCATTAACTCATTTCTCCCCTTCTTAAGATTTCTTCCTCCCATCTCACGATCTCCTTACTAATTTCAACACACACACACACACACACACACACACACACACACACACACACATACACACACACACGATTTTTAAAATCTAGAAACCACACAGAATAAATTTTCTCAGTCTAGTATATTTTGCTTAACGTAATGACTTTCAGTTGTGCCCATTTTCCTGTAAATGTCCTGATTTTATTTTTACAGCTGGATAAAATCTCACTATGTCTGTGTACTGCCTTTTCTTTATTTCTTTATCTGTTGATGGACACTTGAGTTGGTTCCATTTCATTTTCTTCTTTTATCTTTTTTTTTGAGACAGAGTCGCTCTATAATTACATCATTCCTGCCTTCCTTTTCCTTCCTCCCATCCCTTGTACTCTTTCAAATTCACAGCTTCTTTCTTTTTCCTTAAATATATATATATATATATATATGTTTATACTGATATAAATGATATACATTAAGAACATACATATTTCTAAGTATATATAAATAAAACCTGCTATATATAATGTTACTTGCATGTATGTTTTCAGGGCTGACCCTTTAGCATTGGATACCCAGTTGGTGTGCTCTTCTCTGGGGAAGACGATTCCTCCCATTCCTAGCATTCCTTAGCTGCTTGTGGTTCTTTGTCCAGGACCGAGGCTCTGTGCGCTTTCTCCCGCTGCATGGGCGTGTCTATTGATGTCATCGTTGTTCAGGTCATGTTTGCCAGCTATGTTGGTAAGACTTCACGCCTGTAGTTTCCCTGATATTTCTAGGAAACACACTCTCACAGAAAACTTCCTGTTCCTCTGGCTCTTAAATTCTTCCCAAACCCTCTTCTCAGATGGTCCCTGAGCCTTAGGTGCAAGGGCTGTGTTGTAGATGTATCAGTTGTGACTGAGATCCAGAACTTGGCATTTTGATAAGTCAAGGTTTCCAGCAATTGTCTCTGTTTGTTGCCAAGAAAGGTTTCCTTGATGAGGGTGAGAACTGCACTCAACTGTTGATACAAAGATAAATACTTAGAATATGGCTAGGGATTATGCAGGTGTAGTAAAGTGGCAGCTGTGGGTTCTCCTCCAAGGTCCATGAATTCATGAGCCCTGGGTATCAGCTAGGTTTCCAGTACCAGGCATGGTTTCCCTTTTGTTTAGTGGGTCTTAGGTCCAACCAGAGATCTGTTGGCTATCACCAAGGTATGAATGCCACTACTGTACTCTTAGGGTTATTGTGTCTTGCTGGTCCTTGCGGTTCATAGGTGTCATAACTAGGTAAGATTATTGATTACTTTGAAAGCTTTTATGGTGTCTTCTGGTATTCCTCAATGAGGGGTGTTTCTGTTTCCTGATGATTCTGATTAGTGCAACACTGTACATAGATGCCCAAGTTTCTATGTGATATGTTGATTTAGAATCCTTCTAGTACCCAGCCAAGGGTGGTGTAGCTAGATCACGTGATAGTTCTGTTTTTGGTTTTTAGGAATACCCTCCAGAGTGATTCCCATAGCAGCTCCCCGAGATTACATTCCTATCAGCAGCATGTGACTTTTCCCTTCCCCACATTATTGATAGCATTTGGTGTTGCTTCTTTACCTTTTTAAAAGAATTTTTTGTCTCTCTGTGCATTTATGCATGAGTGTGTATGAGCATGAACATGGTGTCTGTGTGTGACATTTGTACATATATGTGTGCACGTGGGTATGGAGGCTGGAGGTTGAAGTTGGGTATATATTCTCCATCACCCTTCACATTTATATTTGGAAATAGTCTTTTTAACCTGCAATGCATGGCTTTGGCTAGACTGGTTGGCCAATGAGCTTCAAGGATCAGCCTCTCTCTACCCCACTCCAAATGAGAATCAGCCTAGACATCCGTCAACAGCTGAATAGACAATGAAACTGTGGTGCACAATGGAATCTTATCATTCTCTAGAGAATACACGCAGCCAATAATCAATTAAAATGGTAATTTAAATAGGAATTGCTGCTAGACTTGGTGGTACATGCCTAGTCAGACTAACCTCTGGGTTTAAGGCCAGCCTGAATTTTGTTTAGGCAACCATACTGTTGAGATTTCATGACTGCATCTCTCTTGTCTACTCCACAAGGTGAGTTCCAGTCCAGCCAGAGCTACATAGTGAGAGCTTGTTTTTTTTTTTTTTTTAATATGTCTGGGTTGTTGAAGTTGCTAGAGGAAAACAGTGATGCCTCTTCAAGATGTAGGCAGAGGCCAGAACTGCCTGATTAGCACTCCAGCAGTACAAGAAATCACTCAATAATTATAAATGGGATTTTATAAAATTAAAACATTTCTGAAAGGCAAAGAAAACTGTTAGCAAGGTGAACAGACAGCTTATAGGATGAAAGAATAGGCCAATATCTAGAATATATAAATAACTATAAAATTAAACACCACAAATCCCTTGCCTATCAATAAATAGGCCGATGAGCCAAACAGGTAATTCTCAGAAGAACAAACATAAACAGCCAAAAAGTATTTCTCCATTTATTTATTTATTTATCTATTTATTTATTTATTTATTTATTTATTTATTTATTTATTTATTTTACATACTGACTGCAGTTTTCCCCTCCCTCCTCTCCCCTCCCCTCCCCTTCCTCTTTCTTTTCCACTCCACTCCTCCATGGTTTCTGTTCAGAAAGGGGCAGGCCTCCCGTGGATGTCAACAGTGGCATATCAAGTTTCAGTAAGACTAAGAACCTCCCCTTGTGTTAAGGCTGGGCAAGGGAACCCCATATGAGGAATAGGGTTCCAAAAGGCAGTTAAGGAGTCAGGGAGTGAGAGAGAGGGAGGATTGTAGGAACCAGAGCAGTCAAAGACATCATCAGAAAGCTTACACAATCAGCTAACCTCATGGGAACTCACAGAGTCTGAACTGACAGCCAGGGAGCCTGTGTGGAACTGACCAAGGCCAGTTAGAAATATACATGTATATGTAACCAACCGTCTTATTAAATAAGAAACACAGAACCAATGCAAAGAAGAAAGCCAAGAGGTCAGAGCTAAGAGCTAAAACCTCACCCTTCCTCCTGCGGTGGTCCTACCTCTCCAAAAGAGAGCTATTTCCTGTGTTAAAGTCTTTATATAGAGTTTCTATTCTGCCTTCTCATTGGTTGTAAACTCAACCACATGACCGCCTTGTCACGGCCTGTCTGTACAGCCCTCCAGGTCTTCTATGGTTGGTATTGAGAATAAAGACTTGTGTATCCAATGCTAGCTGTATCCCTGAACACACAGAGACTTACCTAGCTCTGCCTACCAAGTGCTGGGATTACAGGTGTGCACCACCACCGCCCAGCTTTTCTATGGCTTGCTAATAGCTCTGACCCCCGGGCAACTTTATTTATTAACATACAAATAACATTTTAGTACAAATAAAATATCACCATAAAGGCCCTCTGCGTATATGGGACAGTTGTGTGGCTTGGTCTTCTTGTGGGGCTCCTAACAGTAGGAGCCAATGAGTATTTTTAAGTGTTCAATGATGTCCTTAGTCATTAGGGAAGTGCAAATTAAAGCTGCTTGGGGAGTTCAACTCACCCCAGTGAGAATGGCTAAGATTAAGAAACAAATGACGGGCTGGAGAGATGGCTCAGAGGTTAAGAGCACTGGCTACTCTTCCAGGGGTCCTGAGTTCAATTCCAAGCAACTACCTGTTGGCTCACAACCATCTGTAATGAGATCTGGCTTCTAACTAGAAGATTGAATATTTAAAAACCTATAGGTGCTTCTCTGTGGTTCACACCTTTATCCCTCAGCTTGTATGTTTGATCTCCAGCAGCTCTGGGAAGGGAGAAAAAAAAAGAAAAGAAAAAAAAAGAAAAGCGTCTCCAGACACCGTTGGTCAACATGAAGCCTTCAATGCTCCTGTTGGTCCTGTTCCTCTGCGTGCTCCTGCTGCCTGCCCCGGGATGGAAAAAGAAGAAGTACTCTCGTAGGTAGTGAGGACTCCTTGTGAGCCAGGGCCAGGGGCTGTGCTCACTTCTGGACAAGGGAGTGGGCTTCATGTCTGGCATTGTGATTCAGGTTCCACCTTCCCAGGCTGGCAGTTGGAGAACCCGAGAAATCCTCCAGCTGGGAAACTTCCCAAACAACAGCGTTCGTACACACACTGCGCGCGCAGCTAGATAGAGTATTTCCCAGTGCCTCTGAGGGTGGAGAGCCAACGCAGAGCTCCTTCCTCCATAGTTATAGAAGTTCTGTGATTCTTTTCATGAGAACAAAGTGGGTATCTATTAAATGCCCCGGCCGGGGTGTCAACGGGGGGCGGGGGGGGGGGCAACCCACCTGCGGGAGAGAATGAAAGGGACGGGGAGAAACGAAAGAACACAGCAAGACAGGGCTCTGATCAAGCTGCAAATTTTATTCTCCTCAGCAAGGCTTATATAGCATGGGAGGGGGAGGGGGCAGGAAGGAGGGAAGAGGTGCACAACTTGCCGTACGTGCAGGTTAAGGAGGATGTGCAGGTCGTGAGGCTGCAGGGTGTTGTGCTGGGTGGTAAGGTCACTGGTCAGGGCCCACTGTTCTGTTGCTATGCTACCTGACCTACCTGACCTGTTCTTTATCTTTGGGGGCATCTGGTTTAGGGCCTGTGGCTTGTTCTCTGGCCTAGCTAGTACTTTTCCATGGTTCATGTTTGGTCCCTGACAATTAAAGAGACTTTATAGTGTAGATGGCTTTTAGAATGTTGAGAAGGTGCCGGAGTCCTTAGTGAGCAGAGCCGTGGGTCCTGTGAGAAGAGACGGGAGTCAGTGGAGGGGTAAAGAAAGTGGACTGAGAGATAAGGATCTGGGGAGAGGCCAGGGAAGTGGTTCAATGGGTGCAGCACTTGCCGTGATGACCTGGGGACCTGAGTTTGGAACCCACATAAAAGTGGAGGGAGAGAACTGACTCCACAAAGCTGTGCTCTGACCTCCGTGTGTGTGTCATGGAACAGCCAGCCAGGAAGGAACATAGAGAAAACCTGGTTCAAGCCAGGCATGGTGATCGTGCCTGTAATCCCAGCACTTGGGAGGCTGAAGCAGGGGTTCAGAGGCATCTTCAGCTTTACAGGAGTTCAAGGATAGCCTACGCTACATGAGAGCCCATCTCAAAAAAAGAAAACAAAACAAAAACCAGAAAGCTTATTCATACTCTCTCTGTCTACCTGAGATAGGTCTTGTAATGAAGCTAGCAGATGCCTCAGACTTCCATATCTCTTGTCGAGTCAATCTATACTTTACAGTTCGGGATATGTATGCCGGGGGCAGACAGAATCTGGTAAGTACTGTGGGAGCTGAGGTAATGAATTCAGTGGAGAGTCTGTGAGGTCAGGGCCAATGCAATGGCATCACTGTGAGGAGACACAGAAGACAGACACCTTGACAGGGATATGGGGCTCAGATTCTGGAAGGAAGCTCTGACTTCCGAAAGGGCTAGTCTTTGATTGACTGTGGGGCTCTATTAGTTTTTAACCATTTCATTTCAATTTCAGAGAGAGAGCTGTCACTTCAGGAGTGTTGGGGACAGCCAAAAGTTAACGATTGTAGAAAGAAGTGTTCTAGACGTTTCAGATGTTTACAAAAAAATCACACATGCTGCTGGACCTACTGTGGTAACATCTGTGCACCAACTGGGGTGAGCTGAAGATGTGTGGGGGACATTGTCATTAGACTGTTATTCCTCAACAGAAAACCAAAATTGCCCAAATCTGAGGCACACTCAAGACCCACACACAGACAAGCACTCATACATACATAGAGACCCACACACAGACAAACACTCATACATACATAGAGACCCCCACACAAGACCCACACACAGACCCACACACAGACAAGCACTCATACATACACAGAGACCCACACACAGACCCACACACAGACAAACACTCATATACACAGATAGACAGATACAGACATATATGCAGACACATCTAGACACACGCAGACACACACAGACATACATAGACACATCCACATGCTCCTCCCATAGACATGTATAGCTAACACACGTAGAGACAGACACAAAGACTTATCATTAATTATACACACATAGAGAGATACAGAGAAACAAACACACCCCAGATATGTATAGACATGCACATATAGATACATACACACAGACATACACTTATTTCATGCCCCCACCAAGACATATACACACACAGACACATTCACACACACAAAACCACAATCAGACACACACACACACACACACACACACACACACGTACACAGATACATCCAGACACATAGACCAACACACAAGCAGGCAGGCACATAGACACACACACACACACACACACACACACACACACATACACATGGAGGGAGGGAGGGAGGGAGGGAGGGAGGGAGGGAGGGAGGGAAGGAGGGAGGGAGGGAGGGAGGGTGGGGAAATGTCTTCCACACTGGGAAGTAATTCATTGATACATCACACAGCCTTTTTTTTTTTTTTTTTTTTTAAATACAGTCTCTCTGTGAGGCCCCGACTGTCCTGGAACTCGCTCTGTAGACCAGGCTGACCTCAAACTCTGCCTGCCTCTGTCTCTTGAGTGCTAGAATTAAAGGCATGTCTCTTTTAAATGCCTGTTTCCTAGTTCATCTGCATTTGTAACCATTGACTCCATCCTTAGACTTTTCTGTCGACACACTGGGCTCCTCCAGATTTCTCAGTGCCCAGTGGACAGGTCATGGTGTCAGCCACGGGTGTGTCAGCCAGTGGGAACAAGGCTTAAGGACAAATGTTTCTTTCTCAGAAACACTGTATCTTTAAGAATCTAAACTTTCTCTTTTGCAGAAATTTTTTGAAAAAAAGAAATGACCCTGACTTCTCAGTGGCCCCGCCTCATGTGAGCTAGCAGATGTTTGGAGACCTCAGTGGTGACTTTAGAAATGCTATGTTTATTGGTGGGTAAAAAGGCAAACATACTTGAAAAATAAATAACTCAAACAGCTGGGCTCCAGTGTTGTTTCTGTTCTTCCCTTCCTCCCTTCTTCCTTCCTTCCTTCCTCCCTTCCTCCCTTCTTCCTTCCTTCCTCCCTCACTCCCTTCCTCCTTCCTTCCTTCCTTCCTTCCTTCTTCCTTCCTCCCTCACTCCCTTCCTCCTTCCTTCCTTCCTTCCTTCCTTCCTTCCTTCCTTCCTTCCTTTCTTTCTTTCTTTCTTTCTTTCTTTCTTTCTTTCTTTCTTTCTCTCTCTCTCTCTCTCTCTCTCTTTCTTTCTTTCTTTCTTTCTTTCTCTTCATTTCTACTATTCTCCCCTGAATATCTTGCTTTAAAAATGATTCATTCTTTTACAATTTCATGTTATATATCATGTTTTTTTGATCAAAGCCTCCGTATTATCATGTCTTACTTCCTCTCAATCCCATCAAATCTCTTCTTCTTTCAAAGTCTTTCTCCTCTCTGTTTTTTGAGACAGGGTCTTTCCACACAGCCTTGGCTGTCCTGAAACATACTGTGTTGACCAGGTTGACCTCGAACTTAGTGCTGGGATTAAAGGTGTGTGCCACCACACTAGGTTCCTCTCTTACTCTTGATTGTGTTTCTTACAATTGCTAACTGTAGGAATTTTACCACCTTATGTGGCTTAGAATTTATAAGCTACTCTTACAGACTTTCTCAGGTCCTATTTGAATATGAAGAATTGGCATGTGACCCCTTTTCTTCCTTTTTTTCTTTTTCTTTCTTTCTTTCTTTTTTTTTTTTTTTTTAAGATTTATTTATTATGTATACAGTGTTCTGCCTGCATGCCAGAAGATGGTGCCAGATCTCATTATAGGTGGTTGGGAGCCACCATGTGGTTGCTGAGAGTTGAACTCAGGACCTCTGGAAGAACAGCCAGTGCTCTTAACAACTGATCCATCTCTCCAGCCCTCATTTCGTTTTTTTAAAGAGCAGGTCTTTCATATTTTTTTTTAGGTATATGGAGGTAATTCTTTATGTTACATCAAACAAAGTAAACAAATGTATGAGTACCTGGTGGATGACAGGAGCCAGGTTTCTAACCAATGTGGGGACATTCACAAGGAAGCCTTCATCAACAGCTGGAGACTTCCCCCAACACTGGTCATCTGCGTGGCAGCAGGCCCCAGCAGCTCCCAGGACCAGCTGACCGGTGTAGAGTTAATTATTAGGCCATCACTGTGGACCTAGGCTTCGTGGAGTCCTATACAGATATTTCCTATAGTCTCCCAGCATGGCATGCTAGACACTTTGCCCCAAGGCCAGCAACTTCAGACTGAGTCTTTAAACCTACCTTAGCACGAGGGATATATTAAGGATCTACCAGGCTGGATGGCATTCTTTGGACTTTGTGGTGATATATTGTGTACCCTAGTAAAATATGCCTGAAGATCAGAGAACAGAACAAGCCACTAGATTAAACATAGAGGCCAGACAGTGGTGACACACACCTTTAATCCTAGCATTCGGGAGGCAGAGGTTCATGTGGATGTCTGTGAGTTCAAAGCCACCCTGGACTAAATGAGATTGATTCAGTCTAGGAGAGAAACAGCCAGGCAGTGGTGGCACACTCCTTTAATCCCAGGATTTGGGAGTTACATGCCTTTAATCCCAGTACTGGGAAGCACACACGCCTTTAATGGCTGAGCAGAGAAAAGTATATAAAGCAGGAGGAGACAGGAACTAGAAGCCTTTTCAGCTGAGTAAGCTCATTTGGCTAAAGGTCTGTTGGCTGAGGCTTTTTGGGGGAGGAATCCCTTCTGGCTAGAAGCCTTTTCAGGATGAGGAGTTGGGGAGGTAAGAGGTGGTAGTTGTGGCTTGTTCCTTTGTCTCTGTGATCTTTCAGCATTTACACAATATCTGACTATAGGATTCTTCTTCTTCTTCTCCTTCAAGCTAATTAATACATCCAGGAATGACTGAATCTTGGATTTAGTACCAGGATCATTTCAGGGGAGTTTTGATTACACAGAATAGGAGGGAGTTTATACCCCTAATAATTAATGTCTACTACCAATAGCATATGGGCAAGTCACTTAGCCACATTACACCAAGTCATTTTCCGCAATGCCAACACAAACCACCTGTCCCTCTTTCTGATGTCCTCTGGATCAGAAGAAGAGTAAAAAAGAGGGCAGTTTGGTGTCGGTGGCCAACATTCAGTTACCAAGTCACTCAAGTCTCAGATCCCAACCCAGGTCCCACTGTTGGTGTGTCCATATGCATCAGTGGTAGACAGGATAAGATCTGATGTGAGCATGTGAAAGAATACGTCTGTGTTCAGGAGAAAGAGAGAACAGAGCAAAAAGAGTCCAGAGGAAACACCCTCCTCTAGCCATACCAGACCTTCTCACTCTCTGCCAGGACTAATCATGTCATGCGACTTCCCTGGATGACTATCCTCATTGTAGGACACTAATCTCAGAAGAGTCTCAAAAGCAGGGTGGGAGTGACCAGGGCTAAGGAAAGGAAACCTCTTTGGGGAGTCTCCTACTCTCTGCTCTAGTTTTCTGTTTTTGTTTTTTCTTTTAATCTCTACCTGTATGATGTTTGAAGTTTTTTCTGACCCCAGGGCAAGGAATGTTCTCTTCAGCACTGTGGTACGGTGCACATGAGCGATTTGTTGTGGGTGGTTGTCGGAATTGCAGTGGGTGCACAGGCCAAAAGAGCAAACAGAGACAAATTACTAATGAGAGAGAGAGAGAGAGAGAGAGAGAGAGAGAGAGAGAGAGAGAGAGGAGATCCTGGACCTGAGAAGGGCACATGGGAGGACTCTGCTGGGTTTCAGTGGTTACTAACAGTGACTGGAAAGAGGATAGTTGCCACAACATTTATTTATTCTAGTTTATATACTGAGGACAGGAGGCGAAGGGGTGAAGGCAACCGTAACCATATCCCCTTCAAACGAGACCTTGGAGGGCCGGTCCTCTGGTTGGAAATCACCAGCGGGAATGACAGGCGCTACCCATTCTCTCTTATCCAGCAGGTTCACACAAACGTTCCCGCACAGCGTTGAGCAGCAGATGTTGTTGGCTTGGCAGTCTTGGTTAGCTTCACAGTGGAAATTGCACAGATACAATTTTGGCTTCCTCTCACACTCCCTGATAGCAGGGTGACCTCGTTTTACTGAAAAGAACAGCAAGAGCAGGAAGGTGAGTAGAATGGCTGCCTAGTGAGAATCCCTCCCAGGCTTAAAGTGCCTTCAGTATGCGGAGGTCCCACTCACAACATGCCTGGACTTTCCAGGCAACTTTTCCTGTGCCTCTCACCAAGTTCTGGTCATCAGTTGTGTTTTAAATCCCATGCCCCCATGCTAATCTTGTCACCTCCTCCACAGCTGTCAGCATCTGGATCTCCTGGTTTTCCTCCTCCCTGCATCCAGGACCAGTCTCTCCTAGTAGACAGAGCTTTGGTGACATCATCTCTGTGGAAGCCCGAAACATTTCTCAGACCCTCTCAACTCCCCAGAATTTGCAGGGTCCGTGAGGATGACAAACAGATCAGCCCTAGTCCCTCTCCTTCCTCTGCTGTCACTCTGTCCAGTGTCCTGTCCCTTTCATGGTTTATCTTTTACGGCCACCCCTGCCTCAGACGGCAACTCCACCCTACCTCCTCCATGTCCAAAGGCTTTGTTTCTGCACCTATGCCCATTTCTACACCCCTCCACCCCTATGAGCATCTCTGCACCTTTACCCTTCTCAAATACCCATCAATCAAGAACACTTGTCTTGTTTGCCCATTGGATTTTCAGCCTTGGGGCCTCTTGCACCACAGTATGGATCATTTGCTTCTGGATCTTTGGAACAGAGTGGGGAGACCTGCAGGTTCACTCTCCACCTCATTACTATGTCTAGCGTGGGGAACCAGAGCCAAGGAGCTGTGCTCACCGGAGCCTGGACAGTGCTGGGCAGGAGCAGGGTACACAGTGGTATCACTTCTGGGTCAGTTCTAAGTCCCTCCTCGGCTGCTACTCACATACCCACCTCCTTCAATCACCTTACCTTCATATTTTTTGTGCATCCATCCCTGGACTAGCGACGGCAGCAACAGCAGAGCAAGGGTGAACAGCAGAACCCTGGACAACATAGCTCCGACCAGAGCCACGGATCAGAATGGCAGACTTCCCCAGAGCAGGATGAGAGCTCACTGCTGCCTCTGCTGGCCAAGCCGGGGCAGAGCAACAACCGACCTATTTCCTTTTCCTTGGCCCCTGGATTTTTTTCGGGGTGGCTTTTCGCAGAAGATACCTCCCTTCGCAGTATCAGCCCTCTTTTCTTGCTAACATAATTGTGAAATATGTAATTTAGGGCTCAGGAGATGGCCCAGTGGGTAAAATGTTTGCATGTAAAAGCCGGCCTGGAGGCGAAAGTCTGTAAGCCAGAGCCGGAAGTGATGGTAAAGCAGGTAGATCGCCGGGTCTTGCTGGGCTGCCTGGAGCGGAAACTATGAGTTCTAGGTTTGATGAGAGACTCTGACAGCTACAGCTAGTCTCCACATGCACAAGCATACACATATATGTACACACATGCATACACTACATGCATGAAGAGAAATATACAATTTATTTTTGCTTTTTAATTATAAAAGATTTCATGGAACGAAGAAGAGAAAATTATAATTAAGAAGACTATAGTCTCACCAGTTAAAGTAGACTCATTTTTTTTTTAAATACTTGTGCTTATTTATTATGTATACAGTATTCTGCCTGCATGTATGCCTGCAGGCCAGAAGAGGGCCCCAGATCTCATTACAGATGGTTGTGAGCCACCATGTGGGTGCTGGGAATTGAACTCAGGACCTCTGAAAGAGCAACCAGCCAGTGCTCTTAACCGCAGAGCCATCTCTCCAGCCCTAGACTCAATTTTTAAAAAGATGTACTTATTTGGTGTGTGCCTGTGAGTGTGCACCTGTGTGTGTGTGCCTGTGTGTGTGCCTGTGTGTGTGTGTGTGTCTGTGCATCGCGTGTGGCTCCAGGACATCAGATCGCCTAGAACTAGAGTTACTATGAGCCGCCTGATACGGGTGCTGCCACTGAGCCTGGGTCCTCTGCAAAAGCAGCGAGTGTTCCTAACCACTGAGCTGCCTCTCCAGCCCTGACTCATGCTTTACGGTATTGTCGTTCAGTCTCTCCAGGCCCTTCGCACAGAGTCACATTTTGCCTCAGCTGTTTTTGTTATCTGTCTTCCACTTTTCTTATTAATCATGTAACTGTTTCACAAAACGCCTTTCCATAATTGCACTGCTTTCATTTAAGTCACACATACTTCAGGTATTTGTTCTGCTTCACTCTGTTCTGCAAAACGGCTGGGCAAGGTGTGTCTGTGGGTCACAGACACGGAAGGGTTGAGCACAGGCTGAGCAGGACCAAGTAGGTGGCAACGCTCTGCAGCCCTATCCATCTATGGCACTGTGAAGGCTCTGACTTTTGTTCATGGATTCTTGGCTTTTAGAAACATCCTTTTTAATCCTTTGACAACTTCATGTCTGCATATAGTGTATATTGATCCCATCCGTTCTCAACCCTCTCCTTCCACTGCTTCTGAATTCTCAGCCCTCAGTCCCCCCCCCCCCCCGCCCCTCAGTATATCAGAGAACCTACCTATCTCTGTATCTCTGGCGAGGCCCCACCTCTTAAAGGCTGCATCGCTTGTACACTCGCCACTCTGGGGACCACGACTCCAGCACAGGAACCTTTGGGGAACAAACTACAGACCATAGCAGGTACCATTTTCCTCCCTGTCAATTTCCCTCCAGTGTGATCCCACACTGTCGTCCTTGGGTTTCCAAACCTGGGCCTCTGTCCTTGTCCCGGCTCACCCTCCTCAGTCATCAAGTCTGTGGAGTCTTAGCACATACTTCCCACTGCTCAGAGCACCAGCCGAACACGGGAAGAGCTACTCACACAGACATCTGTTGTTACATCAAGTAATCCTGTAGGCCAAGTTTGAGAGCAGTCTGTTCTTGGAGGTTGACCACTTGTGTGTGTGTGTGTGTGTGTGTGTGTGTGTGTGTGTGTGTGTGTCGGGGGGCAGAGAAGGACATGGATGCCCTGCTCTGTCACTCCCTGCCTTATCCCCTTGAGACAGGGTCTTTCACTGAACCTGGAGATTGACATTTTTCAACCTGGCTAGGTGGCCAGCAAAAACTGATGCTCTTTTGCTCATTTGCCCCAGTGCTGGAGTTACGGGCATGTGAGTACTGCTAGGATGCTTCTAAATGTGGGTGCTGCGATCTGAACTCAGGTCCCATCCCTACAGAGCAGGCTCTTTTACCCTCTGCACCATCCCTCCGGCTCCTCCCATGTTTCTCTTTGATATTTGGTGAACGAATCTCTTCCATCAAGCAACAGCTCTGTAGCAAGATCTCAGCTTTAGGTTGGATCACCCCACTTCCTTCATTTCCTAGATGGCCATCTAGCTTTTGTAAAAATCCAGTTTCTTCACCTACATAGAATCTGGGGGGCATTTGTGGCAGCCTGTACTTTGATCATCAAAGGAGAATCAAAAGTGAGCAGGATGCAGTGTTAAAGGTCATGGCACAAAGCTGGATATGGTGCGATGGTCCTGTGATTCTAGCATTCAGGAGACGGAGGAAAGAGGATCGCCGTGAGCTCCAGGCAAGCCTGGGCTACAGAGTGAGACCATTCCTCAGAATACCACCACTGCCAACGCAGACGACAGGTGCTTTTGACTCTCTTCTTGTGGGGAGCTCAGATGCTTCAGAAGAAGACTGTACCGCGTGGCTGAGGAATTCTGGATTGGAACAGAGCCACAGAGCAGGCACACAATGTCCCCAGCCCACCCAGAGGCACCGTCTGGGTCAGCACAGTCCAGTGCTTTCTGAGGGGTGAGCATCAAAGGAAGAGTCTGTGATGTGGCCGACACGTAGCTCCTGAGCTGAACTTAAAACTCTGCCACCACAAAAGTCACCCTAGCTTCTAGGCCACTGACCGTCTGTGTCCCTGCTCTTCTCTGCGCTGTTCCAGGTGTGGACAAAAGAGCTGTCAGTGTGTTCTCACAAGCACCCATAGAAGTGGGAATGTGGGAGCATGGAGGCTGAGTTTTATTTGTGGCTGGCTTAGGCTAGCTGCTGCCTGGAATAGTGTCAATGTTATTGCCGTGCCGTGGGTGGTGCTGTCCTTTCCATTCAAGTAAGAATGCTGGGAAAGAGATGAATGACTGACGTACCCAAGACCCCATGGGACACTTCATGTAGATGAAGCACTCACCTACACCGCTGTCCACCTGGATTCTTTACACTGTTGGGAGAACCCAGGATTCCAAGTTTGGGGGAGTGGTAGAACTGAATCTTTTTGATGACTGAGGGTCTTTTCATTGCCTAAACTTTACCTCAGATAATCCAAAGAATGGAACTGAAGAAGGTGAGAGGCATTCTGGGTCTGATGTGAGAAGGACTGGGCCACGATTTTGCTTCCCTTCTCTGGGTTGGTTTAGAACACTGGAAGTGTGTAAGGAAGGGCATTGGGCACTACCAGGATCCTGAGAACCTTTTGGGGACCAAGGTGTTAAAGTAAGGATGAAGTATTAGGGGTTGGAGAGGTGGCTCAGTGGTTAAGATCACAGACCACCCTTCCAGAGGACTGGAGTTCTGTTCCAAGCACCCACATTGGGTGGCTCACAACCATTTGTAGCTCCAGCTCCAGGGGATCTGATACCCTTTTCTTGTGCACAAACATACATGCAGCACATATATGTAAAGTAAAAATAAAACTGAATACATCTTTTTAAAAAGAATGAGGTCTTAGATTTGTATGGCTTTCAATATTGGCCAGAGAAACTTCTAGAGTGGGCAGTGGTTACAGCAGAGACTCATAACGGGTCAAATCGCAAGAAGAGGTGACTGTTGAGTTGCTTATCCCTAAATGGGACATCTATATCAACACCCCCACCCCAGGGCTCAGGAAACATCTTGGGAGAGGAGGCTGAAGAAATGTAAGGTCTGGAGGATGGGAGGGCGTGCTGTGAACGACTGTCTTCGGGACACTGCATAGCTCATGGCCATTAGGCTCATAAGTTCACTGCAGTGATGGTACCCACACAGGGTCAAGCCAACAGTAGCAATTAGCGTCCCAGCATCCACACTGATTAGATTCAGTGGGTTCTCTCTGCCCCAGAAAAGGAGAGAGTATGAAGGTGGGAAGATGTGTCAAGGGAATGGGAGGGGACTTGGGGGTGGATATGATTAAGATACATTGTGTATTTTTATGAAATTGCTGAAGAATAAGTGAAAGATAGAGACAGTTACGGTTCTGCTGGCTCAGGAGTAGGGGGATGGAGGGGGGAATGGTGGGGCAGCGTATGGATTTCCCCACTGCAAGTGTTATAGGTCCGCTTGGGCCAGTGAAGGTTCCCCCAAAGTGTTATAGCTCTGAAGGGAAAGGTATTCTGGCAGTCGGGAGCCAAGGAATATCACAGTCACACTGCACAGCAATCCTTACACAGAGATTTATTGGGAGGGGAGAACCCAGGAGGGTGGCTGCCTCTGCTCGGGCAAGAAGCCGCAGAGAACCGAGCAGAAGACAGGGTTTGCATAGGGTTTCTTGGGGGTGGGGCGGGGTGGAGTTTTCCAGGTGGGGATTGGTGGGATTTCAAATCAGTCAGAGTGTTCTGTGGGTAGAACCTGGCAGTTGGAGGTCCCCGATGGCAGGGCCTGGCCTCTCCAGCCTTGAGGGGCTCACAGAGATGACTCAGCAGATAGAGACCTGGAGGTGGGTTCCCAGCCCCCACATCAGGCAGCTCAGGGGATCTGGTGCCCCTTAGGGTCTTTGCAGGCACCTGCATGAATGTGAACACCCATACTCACCCATCCACCCACACCCACACATATACATAAAATAAAAATTAAAATTAAAAAGATACAGAAGAAAAAGAATGAGGTCTTTAAAAGAACAGATTCATGACTCTGGTCTAGGACAGTTTTTTAAATACAGATAAACCATTTCAGAGAACCGCTTTCCATGTGTTATACCACTGTAGACATCTTCTTTCTCCTTTATGTCCGAGGAGGCTCCAGGAGTCCACACCACCTTCCATGCACATCCTCACCCAGTCAGCTCATGTCTCAAACCCCTGCCTCTAAGCGGATGATAGAGCGTTTTGTACACCTGCCTTGCCATGTAGTGGTGGTTTCACCGGATCAGAAGACCCCCCAGGCCCTCAGGGAATGGACACCTGACACTGCTAGCTGATTGTCCTATTGCGAGTCACTTACCTGTGAGCTTTCTGGAAGTCGACTATTTCTGGAAGGCCTGAAGCTTCACTAATGAAGTGGCAATTTTTGGCGTGAATACTGCCCAGTGGTCCATGGAGTCTCAAAATTTCATCATTTCTATCATCTGACCACATTGAGGCAAGAGAGTGGCATGTGGGAATGAAGAAGTCTGGAGAGCACATACAAGTGTCTTCGAGTGGACTTTGACAAACACAATTGTTTGTAATTTCCGTGTCCTGTGGGCATGGGTGCGTGCATGTGCTTGTGTATGTGTGTGTGTGTGTGTGTGCGCGCGCGCGCGCGCGCGTGCGTGCGTGTGTGCGTGTGAGTGTGTGTGTGTGTGTGTACTGGGCGGGGGCACGTGCACATGAATTCAGGTGACCTCAAGGCAAGAATAGGGCATCAGATCCCCTGGAGCTGAAGTTACAGGAGGCTGTGAACCACATGGATGCTGGGAATTGAACTCAGGTCCTCTGGAAGAGCAGTATGTGCTCTTAACCTCTGAGTCACCTCTTTGTCTTCAGTCCTGCAACTTGACCTTTCAAGGATCTCTGCCATTGCTTTCCTGCATAGACCTCTTGGTAGATGCATGCAGCTAAGCATTGGTCTGCATGCAGCTAAGCATTGGTCAGTAAAACTTTTTTATGCTTATGGATGTGTTCCATGAACTGTCTGTGCAACGTATCTAAGTTGCATGTGGCTATTGAATGTCGGAAATCACTGAAAATTTACACTTCACTTTGATTTTAATGACTTTAAACAGTCTCACGTGGCTGACAAACACTACGTCAGACTGCGATAACAGCTGCTTCCATTCAGTTAGGGGACAGGAATCCAACCAGGCCTGCCTTCTCTACATCACCTAGATGTTTATTAGCGTGTACCAAGATATTAACTGAATAATAAAAAAATGGGAGAGCAGAGTAGTATTAGAACATGTAGCTTTAGTGATGCGCAGTGGCATCTTTAGAAAACACATGCACAAGTTACTATAACAGATAAGAAAGCAGAGCATAGGAATCCACGACTTTAGCTGTACACAGCGGGCATCTTCAGAAAACACACACAAAAGTGACTAAAAAATTCCACTGTGGCATATTTGAAAAAACACAAGTACTTCTACTTTTGTACACACACACACACACACACACACACACACACACACACACACACGTGCACACATGCACATTTTTATTGAGCATTAACATATTACATATGTTTCTAAATAAAGTATCAGGACACTTGATGTATCTAATTTTATATAATAATGAGTATAATGTAAAAGTATACACATATACTGGTGGTCATCAGGTAGAAAAATTATTATTATTATTTCTCTGTTTCCTTGTTGTATTTTGTACTTTAAAAATTACATAATCTAAGGGTTCATTGTTTTCCATAGAGAAATCAATGTATTCTAAAAGGCAGAGAAAATGAACGATTATCCTTTGTAAAAATCATATATGTGTGTGTGTGTGTATATGTGTGTGTGAGTGTATGTGTGTTGTGTGAGTGTGTTCATGTGTGTGTATGTGTGTTGTGTGAGATGGGAAGCAGCCTGAGGGAAGCTGATGGCTAGTGAGGGAGTTGGTATGCGTGTGGGGGCCAGAGGGACAGGAAGGGCAGGACACAGAGTGGACATGTCCCCCAGCATGTCCTTCTGCTTCTTGCCAGTGTGCCTTCCTTTCTTTTCTGCTTCTAGCAGCAGTGGATGAAGATTTGTCTTCCTGTAAACGCCAAGTCTGCCATGAGGCTCCGGACGCTCCTCCTCACTGTGTCCATCCACGGGATTGTGATGTTTCTGCATGTTCTGGGAAAACTCAAGGGTAAACACGGCAACAGCAGTGGTGTGGCAATGAGGATGCTCTGTCCACTGCTGACATACTGTCATCGCTGACTTAGGGACCACATTTCAAAATCAGCCTTCAGAAGGCCGGACACTGACAACCTGATCCCTGGAATGTATGGTGGAGAGACCGCTCGAAAGTTGTCCCCTGGCCTCCACATGTGTACCATGGTACATGCATGCCTGCACCCACATGCATACATCACACACACATACACACAAGACAAAAACTTTAGGCTGGGCGTTGGTGGTGCACGCCTTTAATCCCAGCACTCGGGAGGCAGAGCCAGGCGGATCTCTGTGAGTTCGAGGCCAGCCTGGGCTACCAAGTGAGCTCCAGGAAAGGCGCAAAGATACACAGAGAAACCCTGTCTCGAAAAGCCAAAAAAAAAAAAAAAAAAAAAAAACTTTAAAAATCAGAGCTGTCCCCAAGCAGAGACACCCCAGCTAGATTGCATTGGATGGTTCCAATCTAGTGTCCCTCCAAACTCCCTCTGCATCTCTGAAACAATACCAGGAACGTGGAAAGAGAACAAAGCCTTTTCCACATCCCACAGAGGACTAGGAAACACAGTTTTCCATCAGACCAGCTCAGTGAGACTCACTTAAAGGAAACATTAACACCACGTTTCTCTTTGAGCTTGGTTTGGCTAGGCGAGAAATGGATGAATAACACATTGGTTATATTAGTCATATCCATTTCGTTTGAGAGCACTTAGGGCCTGAAGAAAATGGAGAAAATAAATGAGGGTCCCTATAAAAACCACACGCACGCACGCACATGATAAGGAAGTGAAGGCAACAGAGGAACTGGGCAGAAAGGCTTCAGGACACTGAGAGTGTGATTTTAGGGCGGCGTATACTTCAATGGCTATTGATGGGAAGCAAATAAAGAAGCAGAAATTGAGGTTACTGTCAGTTTTCTTATTCTGCAAGTTGGGTACAGAATTCAGAACTCGATGAGGTTCCAGGCTCTGAAGTCTAAGGCTTTATCAGTATAAACTTGGTCAGGTGGTGTACCTTGGGAAGGCACCCTGGCCTGAGCTTTAGGACCCAGGATCCCGCAGTGCTCTGGTGACACCTGGGAGGAAGGAATGTCTGTCATTACAAGGATGATCTTTGGCTAGAACTGGAGGGATTTTCATGGACAGCAGAGATGCATCCTGGCATGAAGCATCCAAGTTCCAGAAGGGTTTGCTCAGTCTGAAGGTCTGAAAGGATTTCTGCTGCACATTATGAGTAAGTAGACCCTGCCAACCTTTAGCATCTCAATTCCAGATAACGTCAAAGAAATCAACCAGTGCTGGGTACAGCCTCCAAAATCATTCTGTGGATCAAGGTGCACGAGGGTGCTGAGATGTTTGAGACCAAACCAGACGTGCTGCTGGACGTACTGCGGAAACATCTGCTTGGACAATGAGTGAGTGGCTTGGGTTAAGAAGATGAGGGCGTGGGCATGCTCGGGTTCTGCTCCTCATACACTGTTCAACCCACTATTTACAAGTTGCAGGAAATGGCAGTCATCTAAATTCCAGCCACAGAAAGAATCAGATAAAGCAAGAACCTCCTATCTCTAAATGTAGGTTACCATTCATGAAGAAACCGAGACACTGACATGGGGTTGTTCTCCTCTCCCCCAACTCTCGCTCAGCTTCTTTGCTTCTCATACAGCATCACCCACCAGTTCATATGTCCCTCCTTTGTCTAAAAGACCCCAAACTGGTTCCTTTTTCTCAGCCAGACCCTAGAAGACCTTGTATCCACCTGTCTTCTCACTCAGCAAACCTTTTGGGGAAACTGCTTTAATTTATTTTAAAGTTTATTTATTTAGAGTGTGCACACTCACATGTGTCACTGTGTGTGTAGAGGTCAGAGACAACTCGGGAGAGCTGGTTTTCGTCTATCATCTGGGTCCTCAGGATCAAAGTTGGGTAATAAGGCTTGGTCTTGGTGATGTGTGCTCTATGCCAAGCTGTCTTGGTGGCTCAGAAAGTTGATTTCTGAGGGTAACTCCTGATGTAACAGAGACATTCTGTTGTTTTCTGGAGCTTGAGGTATTGCTGTTTGGATATGGATTTATTCCCGGGCATACTGATGTCTAACCATCTAATTTTTCTCTTCCAGAGAACCCTTTAAAACACTGATGAAACTCTAGCTAGTTTCTATGTGGTCCACCGCTGGTGTAGGTTGGAGCGTGACTGTGTCTGGGAGAAATGCTGCCTGCTTCCTATAGGGACACTCACTCCAGCTGCGAGTCTTTCTGCTCTCCCCTTGATATCTTCACTCAGAGAAAGTCTAAGATTTTGCCAAATAAATGGATATATCAGCATGAGGGTCAGTGGTTCTTGCATACTTTTTTCTTAAGATGTGCATTTCTCTTGATAGAAAGGTTGACAGTCCTAACAGCTGTTCCCATCCCATTATGGATACAGACACAAGTCTGTCTTCTCCTGTGTATTAACCAATTACTGTAGCAAAAATACAAAGAGGTTTGTAAAAATTCCATGGAGTTGCCAAGCACGGTGGTGCACACTTGTAGTCCCAGCAGTTGGGAGTCTGAGGCAGGAAGATTGTGAGTTCAAGGTCAGCAGCAGCAACAACAATAAATTTATGTGGCTGGTAAATTAAGTCAATTAACATTCATAATACATTTTTTCAGAAGGTAGTCAGTGGTCAGTCATGTATGCTGCCATTAAGGATCTTCCATCTGTGGCTGTCATCTCCCAGGACCTCATCTGATGGGTTTCTGCCAGCAGATAGGAGAAGTAAGGCAGTAGGGAGATTTATAAGAAGTTTTTATTTTATTTTAAATTATATGTATATATGTATGTATATGAATATGTATGCATGTATACATGTGCCTGTGGAGGTCAGAGGTGTCAAATACTGTGGAGTTAGAGTTCAGGGAGTTGTAAGCCTCCTAACATGGTGCTGGAGGTCAAACTCTGGGGCTCTGGAAGAGTGGTGTGACCTCTTAAGAACTAAGCCATCTCTCCAGCCCCTCATAAAAAGGCTTTTAGGGGCTGGGTCTCGAATTGAAGTTTGTCTTTTGTTTCAGTTCACCATTTGTCTACAATCTACTGGTAACTGTAGAACCATGTGACTCTGACTATTTACAAATGAGATTGAGAACTGCAGTCCACTTGTATCCCAAGAGCAGAAAACAGGATTTGATGAATACTCAGAAGTTCAGTAACTTATGTGCTCACAAAAAGCCAAGCTCCTGGACAAACACCCAAAACTCCATCTTTTACATCATTTGTCTGATGGAACAAGCACCTTTCCTAGTAAGAAGCTGATGCATTTGGTCATTTGAGGAAACACTCCTGCCTTTGAGATGGGTACCATGAGCTTCCAGGAGGGGCTTCTCTTTCTACCATGCCTGGTGTCCTTCCCGCCCTGCTGCCTTACCTGGGCAACTGTGCTCCTCTCCCAAGTCATGCAGTCTGGGCTTTGCTGCCTATATTGCTTATGAAATAAACACATTCTCTTAGAGAGGCAGAAAGGTAAGAACAGTGCCAGAGGTCAAAAGCACCTACTGCTCTCAGAGAGGACCTGAGTTCAGTCTCGGTCCTCGCAACCACCTGTAACTCCAGCTCCAGGGCGATCTGATGCTCTAGCCTCTGAGGGTATCCCACACACATGCACAGACCCATGCAATTAAAAGTAATAAAGTTAATCTTTTCCAAAAAAGAATTACAGTCATCATGCGAGAGTAGAGTGAGATATTTGAAGTGTTGAGGGGGAAAAATTCCACCAACCTGGGATCTGTATCACAGCAAATGGTCCATCAAAAGTCAAGGTCCATCAAAGTCAAAATCCCTCAAAAGTCAAGGTCCATCAAAAGTCAAGGTCCATTAAAAGTCAAGGATACATAAAGACTTCTAGGAGAATGTGTTTAGGCTTTTCAGAAAATGTCCAAAAGAGTTCTTTAGAGAGAACGAAAATAACTGATCAGTAAACAGGATCTACCTATAAATTATGTGAGTGAATGAATGAATGAATGAATAGCTCTAAAGATACAGAAGGAGGCTAGAGAGGTGGCTCTGCAGTTAAGAGCACCAGTGGTTCTTCCAGAGGACCCAAGTTAGGTTCCCAGCATCCACGTCAGGCAGCTCAAACTGCCCGTAACTCCAGATCTGGGGGTCTCAATGTCTCTTGGTATCTGTGGACATTTGCATTCATGTGTAGTTGCTAGTACATGTGTGTGTGCACGTATGTGTGTGCTATGTACTCATTAGTGTATGCATGGGTGCACATGTATGTGTATGTTATATGTACTCAGTAGTGTGTGTGTGTGTGTGTGTGTGTGTGTGTGTGTGTGTGTGTGTGTGTACACATGCAGGCCAGAGGCTGACATCTGCTATCTTTTCTTGACCACTCCCCACCTTTATTTTCTGAGGTAGGGTCCCTCAGTGAACCTGAAGCTCACTGATGCAGCTAGATTGGCCGTGAGCTCCAGGAATCTGGCTGTCTCCACTGTCCACCTTATGCCATGCCTGGTTTTCTCACTTCAGTTCTGGGTATCTGGTCTCAGGGCCTCATGTTTCTATGGCAGGCACTTCACAGACAATAATTAGTTTGGTTTTTTACACCAAAGAGTGCTGCTGATATCCAGTGAGCAGAAGCCGGTGATGCTGTGGATGTTCTGCAGTGCCAGTGATGCTGTGAATGTCCTGCAGTGCCAGTGATGATGTTCTGCAGTGCCAGTGATGCTGTGGGATGTTCTGCAGTGTCAGTGACACTGTGGGATATTCTACAGTGCCAGTGATGCTGTGGGATGTTCTGTAGTGCCAGTGATGCTGTGGATGTTCTGCAGTGTCAGTGATGCTGTGGGATGTTCTGCAGTGCCAGTGATGCTGTGGATGTTCTGCAATGCCAGTGATGCTGTGGATGTTCTGCAGTGTCAGTGATGCTGTAGGATGTTCTGCAGTGCCAGTGATGCTGTGGATGTTCTGCAGTGTCAGTGATGCTGTGGGATGTTCTGCAGTGCCAGTGATGCTGTGGATGTTCTGCAATGCCAGTGATGCTGTGGATGTTCTGCAGTGTCAGTGATGCTGTAGGATGTTCTGCAGTGCCAGTGATGCTGTGGATGTTCTGCAGTGCCAGTGATGCTGTGGATGTTCTGCAGTACCAGTGATGCTGTGGATGTTCTGCAGTACCAGTGATGCTGTGGATGTTCTGCAGTGTCAGTGATGCTGTGGATGTTCTGCAGTGCAAAGGTAGACCTTCATAGCAATGTTATCTGGCTAAAGAACTAATTGTGCTGAGGGTGAGAAACCCTGACCTATACACCCAAACTTAACCAAACCAGTTTAAAATGAAAAGCCAGGCATGGCAGAACTTGTCTGTAATCCCAGCTTTGCAGGTAAACTCAGGGCCAGCTGGGACACTTAACAATGGACTGTCTCAAAAGAAAATAAAAAGGGGCTAAAGATGTATCTTAGTAGAACACTTGCCTAACATTGGAGAGAGGCCTTGGGCCTATAAAAAGCAACAAAGGGGTAAAAAAATTGTAGGAAATATTAAACACATGAACCTCCAGAGAAAGAATAACTTTCTGTATTATTTAATAATTTATTGAAACTATATGGTGGATGCCACACCCAGCATTTTACATGTCTGAGCCCCACCAATCCTCAGAACATGGTCTCAAATATTTTGATTGTTCCTGCTACCCCCCTCCATTTTGAAACATTATCAAACTTTTGGAAGGTTGTAAACATAATACAGAGAACTTTTTTTTTCTTTTTAGAATCATTTGATAGTTACCAAATAACAACCCATGATCTCAAGTCTTTAGCGTTTCTCCCCCACCATATATTAGATCATACTTTTTGATGACCACAGTCAGCAGAAGAAAGTAACACATTTTAATCCCGGGCACCACTCGGTTTTGCTCGCTGCACAGTAATGGCTTATATAGAGAATTATGCATGAGGCTTAGTTGTCGTCTCTCCTTAGTCTGGGTTTGTCTGATTTTTTTTCTCATGATTAGGTTTGAGCTTCAATGTAAACCATTGCAGAAGTGTCGGGATCTACCAGTGAGTCGAATGGGTAGCTGGGTGGAGACGTGCGGATTGTAGAGACAATGAAGAAGACAGAACAGAGTTGGGAGGACTGCCAGTCATTGCTGGACAGTGCTTGAGTTTATTTCACAGCCAGCTTATACACAGTCTTGAAGGACAGAGGTAGAACAATGCACAGCACAGGCATTCATCCACTATCTAGCCTGCCTTGCGTCAAGGAGCAGGCAGTTTCTTTTTCTATCTTGATGTACCTCCAGCTGGCATCAGCAGCCTGAGTCTAGCTAGATAGTGTGTTCCTTCCCATGGGCTAATCAGGACTTTCTCACAGCCATGGAGCAAACAAGTTTGAACTCTATTGACTCAGAATAGACTTCAGATTCAAATTGGGAAACTGAGTCCCTTGTGAGCTCCCACACAGAAGTGATGCTGAGACCCCATTGCATCCTGATAGCT
This sequence comes from Peromyscus leucopus, assembly GCF_004664715.2. NCBI lineage: Eukaryota > Metazoa > Chordata > Mammalia > Rodentia > Cricetidae > Peromyscus > Peromyscus leucopus. The sequence goes on along the minus strand of NC_051066.1, from coordinate 148,034,063 downwards.
GACCCATGGTTTCAATTTGTCCCTCCCTCCTACTGTGTCTCTGTCCCCCAGTAGGACACGCCTACTTCCATGTCTCCAAAACAACTATATTCTGCATATGAGAGAAAACAGACACTGCTGGTCTGAGTCTGACTTCTGTTATTTAATGTGATGATGTCCACTTCCATTAACTTTTCCTTAAATGATGTAATTTCATTCTTTTCTGTGGATGGATAATATCCCATTGTGTATCTACATAGTTTATTTATTAATTGATGGGCAACCTAGGCTAGTTTTATACATTGACTTGTGGATGCTGCTGTCATAAACACGGTACACAGTATCTTTATTGTATGGTGGCTCTGATTCCTGGGAGATATTCCCAAGGATAATGTGGTGGGATGCTACAGCAGTTCTATTAGGTTTGAGTCTCTACTAGTTTCTATAGAGGCTGAACCAATGCCCATTCTCACTAAAAGGCTCTAAAGACTCCTTCCCTTTCCTCATCATTCTTGACAATATTTGTTATTTGTTCTCTTGATGTTTGCCATTCTGGCTGGGGTGTGAAGGAATCATTTTGCATTTTCTTTATGTCCAAAGATGCTCAACATTTTTTCATGTGCTTATTAGTCATTCTTACTTCTGTTCAATGAATTATTCATCTTTGGAATGTTTATTGTAATACATGATACTTTGAAATTCCTAGAGCAGTGGTTCTTAACCTGTAGGTCATAAACCCTTTGAGGGGTCAACTACCCCTTCTCATATCAGATACCCTGCATATCAGATATTTATTATGATTCATAAAAGTAGCAAAATTACAATTATGAAGTAGCAATAAAAATAACTTTATGGTTGGGGGTCAACACAACATGAGGAACTGTATTAAAGGGTCACAGCATTAGGAAGGTTGAGAACCCCTGGTCTAAAGGAAACCATGGGAAGACAGTTGAGGCCACAGGCAAAGGCAACAACAGCCTTCTGAAGAGGACTCCAGTAGTTCAGGACATAAAGGAAAGAATCAACAGAGGGCTTTAAATTATAAAGCTTCAGCACAGCAAAGGGAACGAGGGATAGAACACAGAAAGAGTCCAGAGGTTGGCAGGAAATCTCTCCGGGCTACTCCTCTGATGAGGGATTAGTATCCAGACTGTCCAAGTATAGAAAGAACTAAAAACTCAAAGGCCAGAGGGCAGTTGCCTTCCTGTCTTGGGACCCAATTCTCCCACTCTGCAAAATGAAGTACTAGATTTGTTAGGACTCTTTGTTCTAGATTTAGACTTAGGTTTGTGAGTTTAAATTCCATGTGGACAATGTTACAGACAAGAGTGCTAGGGGTGGGTGGGGGAATCTTTCCTCTGAGAACCAAAAAGAACGACTAGGTCGTTGGGTGGGGAGAGGAAGGAGAATGGCTGGTGAAGGGGTCCCTGAGCCCTGGGGGTGCCGGCAATAGTGAGACATTCTCTTGGTTGGGGGAATCGCTGTTTATGTATTCCTTCGCAGTTTTAACAAGACCCAAACTGCAGCCCTGCCTGAAGCGTCCAACCAGCACCCAAGTGCCAAAGCTCCTTCCTGCAGGGCGCACTTGGACGGTGGAGCTTCGCTTCGCTGTTGTCACGCCTTCCGTGGCAACGTCTGCACGCACCTGGAGGAGTCCGGTAGGTTCTGAAAAGCACTTCTCCCTTCATCCAGTTTACAAAGACCTTGGACACTCGGAACTCGTACTGTGGGAAGACAGAGAGCGTGACAATGTTCCTCCCAGTTTACACATCCAATCCAATCTGTTGATCCCTATTTCTTCATCCTGGTCGCAGGCACCCCCTCTCTACTTGCAGACCTACCTGATTTTGCCAAGCCCCAGAAAATCTGACACCCATGTCTGTTCTCATTGGGTTATCATTCTGTAGGAGAAGCCATATATAGGCATCTCTTAAACCACAAAACCCATTTCTGCCTCAGGAATTAGGAGGACCCGGTATGCTGAGAGAGTCTGTTTCTCTACACTTTTGACTACTAAGGGTCTGTTCCTCTCTCCTCCAGGGGCTGCAAAGTCGAATCATAAAACCAGCAACGTGATGTTCATGGTTGTACCATAAATCATCACCGAGAAGCCAAGCTGCATGAGAAGTCTTGGAAGGCCACAACACGACCTCCTGTTAGACCATCTTCTTGAATCAGGTGTGGGTCAGGGTAAGGGGAGTGCCCAGAACAATGTCTCCTCTGCCTACTGACTCCTCCTGGAGTTATTTCAGCAGCCACCTTACATCCTTTCCCAATCAGCTGTTCCAGGAACATAGACCCTCCTTTTGATTATAGTTCCAGGACCATCTGCTACCCCAACTACTTCCTCTGACTCCACCCCTTCCCCAGTCCCCAGCTCCAGCCTCCTGGTTTGGATTTCCCCTATTTTCCACCCTTTAGAGGTCACCAAGAACCCCAGGCCTATTTGTCTCTGCTTGTTGACATAACGTACTAGAGAAAGCTGCTTTTGTTGCCAGTGAGGACACTGTCACTCTGAATTCTCCATACCTGGGTGTGCCCCTTTCTTAGATGATCTCAGGTCCTTGATTCTCGTAGGTTCTCACAAGCTACTTCTGCTTTTAATTAGTCCAGAATCTTACTTAAAGATGGCAACACCAATGATTTAGAACTGAAAGATGACATTGGTCATTCTAAGCAAGTTCTCCTCTTAAATAATACCTGATCTGTCACTATGATCTGTGTAATCATGTGGGGGTTTGCAAGGGTCTTTTCAAAGGTAAGTAACTGCTACAGAAAGAATAAACAATGTTCAGAGGGTGATCAAGAACATACAAATGGACGATGGCATCCAAATCCTTTTCACATGAGTGGAGGTGTCACTGTTGGTATGTAGACCAAGGAAGGATAAAGTCATATGATTCAAACAGGCGGAAGTCAGAAAGGGGTGTGTCAAGAAGGGACCAAAGGGTCAGTGCCTTGACATATGGGGTGGAGTTCTGTGGGGTGTGGCATTAGGGTAGTCTTCTGGAAGAAGAAATGATGTTTTACCCCAAAGGATGAGACGGAATTGGTATGAAGCAGAGTGAATGTCATAAACATAGAATGGGGGCTGGTGAAGGGTGCGGGTGAGGATTAAGACAATTTAAACCAAAGGCATTGATACCCTGTTCCTCCTGCTCCTGACCCAACAACAGAGGAAGCCTTCCGTCAGGTGGAAGGACAAACTGCATGCGAAGCCGTGGACTACACATCCTTATCTGCCAACCCCTTATTCTTGTTATACTCATAAATCTGGACAGCTCAAGTGTCTTGTTAAAAATAGCAGAGGTGCTGGAGAGATGACTCAGCTACTGTCACAGAAGACCCAGGTTCAATTCCTAGCACCCATGTGGAGGCTCACAACCATCTTTAACTCCAGTTTCAAGAAATCCAACTCTCTCTTCTGGGCTCCTAAGCACTACCTGGACATGTTGCACTACATCCAGGCAAAACATTTATAGACAGAAGATAGCAATAAATAAATCATTTAAAAAATAATAAAGGAGGCTGGGCTGTGGCGGTGTGCACCTTTGATTCCAGCACTTGGGGGGCAGAGGCAGGTGGATCTCTGAGTTCAAGGCTAGCCTGGTCTACAGGGTGGGTTCTAGGACAGCCAGGGCTGTTACATGGAGAAACCCTGTCTTGAAAAATGAACAAACAAAAATAGTAAATGAGGATAAATAGGCACAAACTGGTGGTTGAGTCTACACGAGTCCCCTCAGCTGGTGATGAACGGACTGCAGACCCTCCTCTAAACTCCTCTCCATGTAGTGAGTGCAGTATTTGAGTTTCTGGAACGATGTCCATCATCACAAGGCAAGGATAGTATCAGAGAATTGAGTGAGGAACTGGACTGGGGAGGAGTACCGGGCAGAAAGGGCATTGATGTGGGCACTGGGGGCCGTGCTCTGAGGGATGCACTGGGTCAGCTTGAGTGGTTGCTTCAGGCAAAGGTCATGTTGTTTTTCTGTCGAGCAGTTAAGAAGTCACTGAGGGAAAGGCTGGTGGCGATGCTCTCATCCCCTCCGGAGAACCAGGGAACAGTAGAAGCCTGTGGCTGTCTCGCTTCAGAGCCTGAGTCACTTCAGGAGATTAGTATTCAAAGTCGTGGGTTGGGAGTCCCCCAGGTGATCTGACTTTAGCTTTACCGATTGGAATGGTCTAAAGCATAGTTCTCGACATGTGGGTGTGAGCCCTTTGGGAACTGAATGACCCTTTCACAGGGATCACCTAAGACCATCGAAAGACACAGATATTTGTGATATGATTCGTATCAGTAGCAAAGTTACAGTTATGAAGTAGCAATGAAAATAATTTTATGGTTGAGGTCACCACACCATGAGGAACTGTATTAAAGGGTCACAGCATTAGGAAGGTCGAGAGCTGCTGGGCTCGTTACCTGATTTGCCATTACGGCAGGACAATTTTTGTGTATTTCTTCAGTAACAACAACAACAACAACAACAAAAAGACAAAAAAAAATCAGTGTATAGGCATTTTGAAGACTGTCTCAATCAGTAGTGTAAAATATTTAAACCAAACTGGTCATGGCATGATTATTTACTAACAGTAAAATTAAATATCTAGAAAAATTCATTGGCTAAAAATTAAAGCACTGCTCTTTTACTTATTTATTTTTATTCTATGTGCATTAGTGCCTTGCCTGTGTGTGTGTCTGTGTGAGGGCATCAGATCCCGTGGAACTGGAGCCACAGACAGCTGTGAGCTGCCATGTGGGTCCCAGGAACTGAACCCGGGTCCTCTGGAAGAACAGCCGGTGCCCTCAACCACTGAGCCACCTCTCCAGTCCAAACACTTCTCTCTTTGTTTGTTGTTTATGCGCATGAAGGTTGGAGGGCGAACAACTCTCAGAGGAAGAAATTCCAATGACCAAGAAATAAAAGCACTTGGAATTTTTTGGTACTGGACATTAAAGTTCTCAGTGACATGGTGACAGAGGCTGGTGTGTTGGCCCATCTGGCCAAGGTGCCTGCTGCAGAAGCCTGGCCACCAGGAGTGCTTTCCCCCCAGGACGTGCGTTTCTCCACCTTGATGTGGGTTCAGGTATCCAATCTGAGACATACAATATGCATATCTAAAAATTTTGCCAGCTATAAAAGCATTTTAATAAAACACCAAAGATCAATATCATCCGCATGGAACGAGCATAGATTAAAGGGAACGTTAATACCGTAGCTGAGGTGGAAGAGAACGCAAAATGTTAAAAATACCCGAAAAAGTGCCAAATAGATTACCTAAAAATACAGTGTACCCCCATGTTAAAAACAAAACAAAAACCAAAGACAAACCTAGCTGACTGACAGAAGCGTCCTCGGTAGAACAGTAGTGGGAACCTGGAGACATCAGGATATTTCTAAAATGTTTGTATCTATTCACTTGGCTTGGGACACCCTGGGGGAAACGGTCGAGAGTTAGAATAAACAGGCCTTCGCGTCAGCTGTCCTTGAGAGATGGGCCACAAACAAACCCCACTAGAGGAATAATTAAAAACTAAATGTGTTGAAGACATGTAGTTAAAAGAAGATTTGAGAATTTGGGGTAGGGAAGGTAGACAGATTTAAAACAAAACAAATTATTCAAGCCTGGAGATGGTCCCCATGGCTCACAGCTTGTCCACTATGCATGTTCCCTGGTTTGGCATCCAATGCCAAAAAGAAATAAAACACTGAAAAAATACTACAAAAATACTATGTAAATATGTTGTACATATAAATAATATAAGTATATAAAATAATATAAAAACAATAAGCCAATAAAAGTCTTGGAAGATTCCTCTTGATTTTTTTATTTTTGGAAACAGGTTTTTGCTGTGTAGTCTTGGCTGTTCTGGAACTTTCTTTGTAGACCAGGCTGGCCTTGAACTCCAGAGATCCACCTGCCTCTGCCTCCTAAGCGCTGGATAAAGGTGTGCCACCACCACCTGGCTGGAAATTTTTATAATGCTTAACAACTGCCAAAGGCTAGATCCAAAAGTTGGCAAGGAAAAGTTCGGCAAACCCAGAAAAGGCAAGAAAAAGTTTGAATAGGAAATTATGGGAAAATATCTCCATGGTAGAGATAAGAGAAGGGACTTAGCTTCATTGATATTAAAAATTCAAATTACATCCATAATTATCTATGTGTATACTTTTTTTGAGGCAAGGTTTTTCTATGTAGCCCCTGCTGGCTTAGAACTTGCTATGTAGACTAGGCTGGCCTTGAACTTACAGAGATCTGCCTACCTCTGCTTTCCAAGTGCTGGGATTAAAGGCATGCACTACCACTCTGGGCTGTGTCTATACTCTTACAAGGATGGTAAACACGAAAAGATCCTGACAGATGCTGTAGAAATGGAACAATAGAACCTCCAACTGTCAGCCGCAGCCAGCAAACTCATAAACACTTCAGGAGACAGTTTGGCATCCAGAAACTGAAGATACAAAAACCGTGCGTCTGACCTACCTATCCTGGACTCCGCTGCAAAAACCTGCAAGAACCCCACCTGTGTAACACACACGCACACACGCACACACGCACACACGCATGCACGCACACACGCATGCACGCACGCATGCACGCACGCACGCACGCTCACGGAATTCAAGAATTTGGGGTAGGGAAGGAACGTAAGCAGCCTGGGACTGGGAGATGACTTCGAGGTGAGACACTGGCTGAGCAAGTGTGAAGACTGGAGTGTGAACCCCCAGCACTCATACAAACGCCGGGTGGGGTGGGGTGTCCTGCTTGTGATCCCAGTGCTTTGGAGGCAGAGATGATGGATCTGTGGATCAAGCTGCATAGTTAGCCTAGATGAATTGGTGAGGATAGACTGAGATACCCTGTTCAGTATATAAGGTGGAGAATGACTGAGGAGGACATCAGTGTCAACCTCTGGCCTCCATAAGCACACAGACTCTCACACCTGTTCACTTGCACATGCAAACATGCATACACACATGCTTGCCTGCACACTCATATGCACATGTGAAAATAACTAAACAATCTAGATGGCAGAATAGAGATATTGTGGGTATCAATATACAATACAAGGCACAGGAATAAAAATGATGCATACAGAAACAAAAGAATATTTTCCAAGTGACTCTGTTTACACAGAACAGAAGAAGATGATGATAATAAAAAAAAGGTATGGCTAGCCGAACATGGTGGTGCACACCTTTAATCCCAGCAGCACTCTGGAGGCAGAGCCAGGCGGATCTCTGTGAGTTCGAGGCCAGCCTGGTCTACAGAGTGAAGTCAGGGCAGTCAGAACTACATAGTGAAAGCCTGTCTGTCAAAAAACATGTGTGTGTGTGTGTGTGTGTGTGTGTGTGTGTGTGTGTGTGTGCGCGTAATATTTATTTTGAATATATGAAGAAAAGATCAAAGAGGTTATTATATTATTATGAGTTATTGTAAGAATCTTTAGGAGGATGTGAGAAGATGAGATCTGGAAGGCTACAAGTCGTTTCAGGTGCGGAACTATTTCTTTTTCTTTCTTTTGACCTCCGTGATAGTTTAGTGGGTGAACGCTTCATACATTTGTTCGGTTGAACATTAATCTTTAATGAATATTTTAGCATTATTTTTCACATATGTTCTCAGAAATGGCTTTTTGCCTTTTTAATTTCTTCAGATACAGAACTAGCCAACCCTAAAGCCATTAGATAGGGCAGATCAAGGTAGGTTTCTGCCCCAGGGAGATGGGCACCAGCGGCCCAATGTAGGCGTCAGGCCTGGGACTGCTCAGAGTGTATCTGTGTAGGCGGGCGGCTGGAGCAGAATCAGTCAGATATGGAGAATGCCCAGTGCATGGGCAGGAAACAGCGCCTAGGGCAAGTTGTCCTGAGGACAAGGAGAAAAGCATTCACCTGAGGTGGGGGACAAAGGGGACAACCTGGCACAGGATGAGCTCGTGTGAGGAAGGTGTTCATGTAGAAGAGCAGCCTAGGGAAGAAGCTGAGCTCTGGACAGAAAGTTCTTCACACCAGAGGAGGAGTGTGGTAGCTGAAGGAGGGTGCCTGTCAGGGTGTGTGGGTGAGAGCAGGACCAGGAAATGCAATTGAACCTCAGCAAGGTCCAAAGGCTGTGCAGGCAGGTATGGAGTGACAGAGCCCAAGAAGACTGAGAATGTATGGCTGCCAAGATGGCCCACTGTGAGGAACAACAGCCAAGTACATGCTGAAGACTTTCCCAGAGCAGGGTGTCATGAACTAAGCTAAGCAGACCAAAAAGGGCGCTGATTTCCAGGGATGGTCTAATGAGGCCATGAAACTCTAATGAACTGGTCATCTATAGGGAGTATGTCCCAGGGTAGAGTCATCTCAATCAGGATAGGCAGTGGTATTTTCTCATGCACATGCATACACACACAATTATATGTTTATATATATATATATTATTGATTGTCACAATTATTCATTCCACAAGAGGACTACACTTTGTCCTTTGATTTCTGGAACCCGTGGAAGGAATGGGTAGCTCTGCCTCACTAACTTTGGCCAATGAAGTATCAGCAGATGTAAACTAAGCATTGGGAGATTTGTTTGCCACTCTGAATACATCCCTAGCTGACTGCCAAAACATTGGTACCAGAGTGACAGATAATTTTAGTGAGCAGGTGAATTTGCAAGCACAGAATCTTTGAATAATTCAGTAAGATTCTTAAAGAGCTTAAGATTATTGAAATGAATCTTCATATGTCATTAATAACTGTAAATGTCAATTAACAGGTAAATATTGCCAGACTGGACTTTTTAAAGGTTTGTTTTGCATTCATGTGTATGTGCACGTGTCTGGGCAAGCACACACTGTATGTGAGAGTTGCTGACTTGCTCATCCACGTCGCTGACTTTGTCTTGTGTGCTGCTGATTTCCCTCTCCAGGCCATGAACTGAAGTCATGCGCTCTTTTGTGTCATTTCTGAGGACACTGATTATTTCACCAAACCTGGAGTGTACAGATTTTTCAGCTAGGCTGGTAGCCAGCAAATTCCAGCAATCCTCCTGTCTTCACCCTACCTCAGTACTGGGGTAAGAGGTGTGCCACAGCAAGCAGGGACACCCCGGCTTTCACATGGGTGCCAGGGATCAGAACCCAGGTCTTCAAGCCTGCTTAGCAAGTGCCCTTTCCCACTTACCCATCTCTGCAGCTCCATTTAGTAACTGTCCATCCTCTTACCGGTTTCAACATCTTTAATTCAGCAGCTAAGAGGTTATGGACTTTTGGAGGAGTAATGCTGCCTTGGTATTTTCCTGTTTCTTGTGTTGTGCTCTGCCTGCCTATTGGTCTTGGTATCTCTTCCTGTGTTGTTTGGGAGTCTTGTTATTGACCAGCAGCAGACTCTTGATGCCCTGGTCCCCAGTCCCACTCACTGAGAAGAAACAAACCCACGCTCTAACAGCAACAGTGTCTAACTGCTAAGGGCATAGAAATTCACTTCAAATGAGTTATTATCACCTACAATCACTGGTAATTAGAAAATAACAGCATAACTAGCATAGAGCATGCTATGAAGTCACATTTGTTAAACCACCTTTGGCTAATAACTAAATTCTTAGTTTGTTTTTGTTTTTTTAAGATAAGGTCCCAATATATAGCCCTAACTGAGTCCTGGAAAAAAAAATCACTGTTTTGGAATTGGAGAGATGGCTCAGTGGCTAAGAGCATTGACTGGTCTTCCCAGAGGACCTGAGTTCAATTCCCAGCACCCATATGGCAGCTCTCAACTGTCTGTAGCTCTTGTTCCAGGGTACCTGACACCCACGGCAAAATGCCAATGCACATAAAGAGGTAAAAATGAATAAATTTAAAATAATCACTGTTGCTCATGCTGTCTTTGAACTTGGAATGATCTTCTTTCCTCTGCCTCCCACATACAGTCATTACAGGCATGCACCACATGACCTGTTAATAACTGGATTCTAATGGTCTCGGTTCTCCAATCAAAAGACACACCCTAGCAGATTGGCTTTAAAAATGGGACCCATCTCCTGTTGTCAGCAGGAAATGCACTTGACTGGCAAAAATAAGCACAGCCTTTGGGGAGAGAATGGAAGGTGTCCCAAGCAACTGAAACTGAGGAGCAGACAGGTGTGGCTGTACCAATCCTTGACAAAGCAGACTTCAAACCAAACTTAGAAGAAACAAAGAAGGCCACTTCATACTAGATAAGGAGACAATCCATCAAATAGCACAACCTTAAACACATCTGGATCATACACTGGTGTGTGCAATTTCTTTAGACAAACAGTACTAGATGTGAAGACTGACCTCAACACATTAACTGTGGGCAACTGTAATAATTCATTCTCAGTAGTTGACAGGTTACAAAATTCAGTTACAAAATCAACAAAGTAACATAAGGGTTAAATGGTACTGTAGAGCAAATGTACTTAGCAGATGCTCTAGAATATCCCATCCAAATACTTCAGAATACATATTCTTCTCTGCAGTACATAGAACTTTCTCTAAAATAGACACAAAGCAAGCTTTAATACATATAAGAAATTGAAGCTGGGTGTGATGGTGTATACCTTTAGTCTTTGCACTCAGGAGGCAAAGGCAGATGGATCTCTAAGTTTGACGTCAGATTAGTCTACAGAACAAGTTCTAGGATAGACAGGGATACACAGAGAAATCTTGTCTTTAAAAAACAAAAGAAAGAGAGAGAGAGAGAGAGAGAGAGAGAGAGAGAGAGAGAGAAAGGGATGAAGGAAAAAGGAAGGAAGGAAGGAAAAAAGGAAAGAAGGAAGGAAGGAAGAAAGGAAATTTGAATACCTTTTCACATTCTATCTGATCATGATGGAATAAAACTAGAAATCAATAGCAAAGAAACTATGGTAAGTGTAAACACTCATGAAGACTGAATAACCCACTCCTGAAGGCAGCTATGGGCACCACTGTGACCCCAGTGCACTTTGAGAACACAGTTTCATGATGAGTTGATCATCAGAACATCAATAGGAAAAAATGAAAATCCCTAGTATGAAAGGAAAGCAGAAGCCAGGCATGGTGTTACATTCCTTTAGTCCCAGGCAGAGGCAGGAGGATCTCGGTGAGTTCAAGGACAGCCTGGGCTCCAAAGTAAGTTCCAGACCAGCAAGAGCTACATAGACATCTTGTCTCAAAGCAAAGCAAAAACAAAAACAACAACAACAAAACAGACGGGACTTCTGGGACGTGATTAAAGTATTTGTAAAAGAAACATCCATAGCTACAAGTGCCTACATTTATATATATGAATGTATACATGTATCTCAAGGTGCTGGTGAGATAGGTCTGTTGGGAAAGTGCTTGTCATGTAAGGACAAAAACCTGAGTCTGACACTTATCACCCACATACAATGACAGGCATGGTAGCGAGGGCTTGTCTTGTAATCCCCTAGGAAGGTAGAGATGGGCAGATCCCTGGAACTTACTGGCCTGTCAGTCTAGCTTCCTTCATGAGTTCCAGGCCAGTGAGAAATCCACTTTGAAAAACCAAGGTAAATGGTATCTTTGGGGTGATATCCAAGGTTGATCTCTAAACTCCATACACATGCATACACACACACACACACACACACACACACACACACACACACACACACCATATACCAGAAATTTCAAGTAAATAGCTTGATGACACACTTCAAGATCTTAGAAAAATAAGACCAAGTCAACCCTAAAATCACTAGATGGAAAGAAATAGTGAATATTGGGGCAGAAAATAATGATATAGAAATAAAAATACAAAAGGATTAATGAGACACAGAATCAGATCTTGACATTATAAACAATATTGAGAAAACATTAACCAAACTAAACAAAAGGAAGTGAAAGAAGATCCAAATTAATAGAATTAGAGGTGAGAAAGGAGACATTACAACCGTTACCAATGAAACGCATATCACTGGGTCATACTTTGAAAATTTGTGTTTTAATACACTGGAAAATCTAGAAGGAAATGGATCAATTTCTAGACATATTATTACTTATTAAAATTAGGCTCAGATGATACAAATACCTTAAACATATTCAAAACAAGTAATTATATTGAATTGATAATAAAAGGTCTCTCAATGGGAAAAAAAGTCCAAGCCCAGATGTTTTTACTCTAATTCTGTAAAGAAGTAACAGCTGGACTTTCAAAGGGTTTCATATGTTGTTGGGGGATATGCGATCACACTGTGAACCTTGAGTTTGTATTTGTTAAATAAAATTAACCTTGGGTCGGGAGGCTGAGTTAGCAACTAGTTGACAGAAAATAATCATAGAGCATCAGAGGGCATCTGGAAGAGATAGAGAGATGCACTGGAAGTAGTGGGGAGGGATTTGAAGTGGCAAGGCTTTTTTGTTTGGTGGAGTGGAAGGACACTCTCTTTCGGAGATGCCAGCAAGGAGAGAAGGTTAGCTCCATGCTGCTCAACCTCTTTGAGCTAGTAGGTTTTCACCCCAGCCTTTGAAACTTGAGTCTTATTTGTAAACGGAATAATAGAGATTTGGTTAAAGCTACCTTTAGTGGCAGCAGCAAAGCCAGTGCCTGCTGGAACAGAATCCCCACAGGCCAGAGAAGCAGGCCAGTAACTGCAGAGTTAAAAATTAAGGCTCAGCCATTGGGCCAGAGATAAAACAACAATACATCAGTAAGTGAAAGAATGCTACTGGCTTCTTTTTACAAATTAAGTATTACCCTGACTCCAAAATCAGAAAGACACAACCAACAAAAACAAAACAAAACAAAACAAAACAAAACAAAACAAAAAAACCAAAAAAAAAAAAAAAAAAAAAAAAAAAAAAAAAACCCAAAGAGGACAAGGATATTCAGACCCAGCGGCAGCCGGCAGAGACATTCAGGCCCAGCGGCGGCCCACAGAGGTAGAGGGGCCCAGCGGCGGTCCGCTGAGGTAAACGGGCCCGGCGGCAGCGGCCAACAGGGACATTCAGGCCCGGCGGCAGCCCACAGAGGTAGACAGGCCCGGCGGCGGAGACAAGCAGACGCAGGTAGGTCTGTGGCGGCGGCCCGTGGAGGTAGACGGGTCCAGCGGCAGCAGCCGACAGGGATATTCAGACCCAGCGGCAGCCGGCGGAGACATTCAGGCCCAACAGCAGCCCACAGAGGTAGACGGGCCCAGCGGCGGCCCGCTGAGGTAAACGGCCCGGCGGCAGTGGCCGACAGGGACATTCAGTCCCGGCTGCAGCCGGCAGAGACATTCAGGCCCGGTGGCAGCCCCCAGAGGCAGACAGACCCAGCGGCAGCTGACAGGGACATACAGGCCCGGCGGCGGACCGCAGAGGTAGACAGGCCCAGGGACAGAGACAAGCAGACGCAGCTTGGAACAGGGACGCCCCTAACCCCAACATCTGGGGAAGAAGCTATCTCCGTGGGTCAGAACCAGAACGAATCTGAACACTCCTTCTGAGGACAACCCAGGGCCCAGCTGCTGATCCTGTGAAACCCAACAACTTGGAGGTGTTGGTGAGACTACCCTGCTCAGCTGAAACCCATCTGGGAGAGGATTCAGATGCCTACAGTTTAAAGTCTGAAGAAACAAGATCAGCTGACAAATGAACAAAACGTGACCTGGGAACACAGAAGAAGGCGCTACCCAGACACCAAACCAGATCACGAGAATCATAAGTATATAACTCACCGATCAAAATCAGCTGCCCCTGAAGAAATAGCCCAATAGCACCAATTTAACCAAGAACCACTACTAAACCAAGACTAAAAATTAGAACAAGAGAGGCACTCTCAGACACAGACACCACCTGCACCGCACAGAGGAAGAGATGAGTAGATGCCAGTGCAAAAATACAGGCAACAACATAAAGACCTATATGGCAACATCAGAACCTAGTGATTCTACACCTGCAAGACCTAAACATACCATGACAGAAGAAACAGAAGAGATCAACCCTAAAAATGACTTTAAGAAGATGATAGAGGCCCTTAAAGAAGAAATAAAACATTCCCTCAATGAGGAAATAAAAACTTTCCTTAAAGAGGAAATGAAAAACTCCCTTAAAGAGGAAATAAAAACTTTCCTTAAAGAGGAAATAAAAAACTCCCTTAAAGAGGAAATGAAAACTTCCCTTAAAGAGGAAATGAAGCCGGGCGGTGGTGGCGCACGCCTTTAATCCCAGCACTCGGAGGCAGAGGCAGGCGGATCTCTGTGAGTTCGAGGCCAGCCTGGGCTACCAAGTGAGTTCCAGGAAAGGCGCAAAGCTACACAGAGAAATCCTGTCTCGAAAAACCAAAAAAAAAAAAAAAAAAAAAAAAAAAAAAAAGAGGAAATGAAAAACTCCATTAAAGAGGAAATAAAAAACTCCCTTAAAGAAATGGAAGAAAAAACGAACAAAAAATGGGAAGAAATCAAATCAAGCCAAGAAAAAGCAATTAAACAGATGAAAGAAACATTCCAAGATCTGAAAAATGAATTTGAGACAATAAAGAAAACACATGTTGATGGAATGCTGGAAATAGAAATCCTGACTAAACGAACAGGAACTACAGAAACAAGCATAACCAACCTATTGCAAGAGATGGAACAGAGAATCTCTGACGCTGAAGACACGATAGAGAAAATAGATTCATCAGTCAAAGAAAACAATAAAGACAAAAATGTCCTAACACAAAACGTCCAGGAAATTTGGGACACCATGAAAAGACCAAACCTAAGAATAATAGGGATAGAAGAAGGAGAAGAATACCAACTCAAAGGCACAGAAAATATATTCAACAAAATCATAGAAGAAAACTTTCCTAACCTAAAGAAAGAAATACCTATGAAGATACAAGAAGCTTACAGAACACCGAATAGGCTGGATCCAAAAAAAAAAAAAGTCCCCTCGCCACATAATAATCAAAACACTAAACACACAGAATAAAGAAAAAATATTAAGAGCTGCAAAGGAAAAGGACCAAGTAACATATAAAGGCAAACCCATCAGAATAACACCAGACTACTCAATAGAGACTATGAAAGCTAGAAGATCATGGACAAACCTCATGCAGACACTAAGAGACCACGGATGCCAACCCAGACTATTATACCCAGCAAAACTCTCAATCACCATAGGCGGAGTAAACAAAATATTCCAGGATAAAACCAGATTTAATCAATACCTGTCCACAAACACAGCCCTACAGAAAGCACTAGAAGGGAAAATTCAACCCAAAGAAGTTAAACACATCCATGAAAAATCAAGCAATAGATAATCCTACACCAACATACACCACAGAAGGACAACACAACACAACCAAAAAAATAACAGGAATTAACAATCACTGGTCATTAATATCCATCAATATCAATGGTCTCAACTCACCTATAAAAAGACACAGGCTAACAGAATGGATAAGAAAACAGGACCCATCCATATGCTGCATACAAGAAACACACCTTAACTCCAAAGACAGACACTACCTCTGAGTAAAGGGCTGGGAAAAGGTTTTCCAAGCAAATGGACCTAAGAAACAAGCTGGTGTAGCTATCCTAATATCTAATAAAATAGACTTCAAACTAAAATCAATCAAAAGAGACCAGGATGGACATTACATATTCATCACGGGAAAAATCCACCAAGATGAAGTCTCGATTCTAAACATTTATGCTCCAAATACAAAAGTACCCACATTCATAAAAGAAACACTACTAGAGTTTAAAACGCACATCAAACCCCACACATTAGTAGTGGGAGATTTTAACACACCACTCTCACCAAAAGATAGATCTACCAGGCTGAAACTTAACAAAGAAATAAAGGACCTAACAGATGTTATGACTCAAATGGACCTAATAGATATCTACAGAATATTCCATCCTAACACAAAAGAATATACCTTCTTCTCAGCACCCCATGGAACCTTCTAAAAAATTGACCACATGCTTGGACACAAAACAAATCTCAACAGATACAAAAAAATTGGAATAACCTCCTGTATCTTATCAGACCACCATGCCTTAAAGTTAGAACTCAATAACAACAAAAATTATAGAAAACCCACAAACTCATGGAAACTGAATAATGCCCACCTGAAACATCAATGGGTCAAGGAAGAAATAAAGACAGAAATTAAAGAGTTCCTAGAATTCAATGAAAATGAAAGTACAACATACCCAAACTTATGGGACACTATGAAAGCAGTGCTAAGAGGAAAATTCATAGCTCTAAATGCACACATAAAGAAGATGGAGCAATCCCATACCAATGAATTAACAGCACAACTGAAAGCTCTAGAACAAAAAGAAACAAACTCACCCAGGAGAAATAGACGCCAGGAAATAATCAAATTGAGGGCTGAAATCAACGAAATAGAAAACAAGAGAACAATACAAAAAATCAATGAAACAAAGAGTTGGTTCTTTGAAAAAATCAACAAGATAGACAAACCACTAGCCAAATTAACCAAAAGGCAAAGAGAGAGCACCCAAATTCACAAAATCAGAAATGAAAAGGGAGACATAACAACAGACAATGAGGAAATCCAGAGAATCATCAGATCATACTTCAAAAACCTGTACTCCACAAAAATGGAAAACCAGGAAGAAATGGACAATTTTCTGGATAAATACCACATACCAAAATTAAATCAAGACCAGATAAACCATTTAAATAGACCAATAACCCCTAAAGAAATAGAAACAGTCATCAAAAGTCTCCCAACCAAAAAAAAGCCCAGGACCAGATGGTTTCAGTGCAGAATTCTACCAGACTTTCAAAGAAGAACTAATACCAATCCTCTTCAAAGTGTTCCACACAATAGAAACAGAAGGAACACTACCAAACTCTTTTTATGAGGCTACAATTACCCTGATACCCAAACCACACAAAGATGCAACAAAGAAAGAGAACTACAGACCAATCTCCCTCATGAACATTGATGCAAAAATACTCAACAAAATATTGGCAAACCGAATCCAAGAATACATCAAAACAATCATCCATCACGACCAAGTAGGATTCATCCCAGGGATGCAAGGATGGTTCAACATACGGAAATCAGTCAATGTAATACACCATATAAACAAACTGAAAGAAAAAAACCACATGATCATCTCCTTAGATGCTGAAAAAGTCTTTGACAAAATCCAACACCCCTTCATGATAAAGGTCTTAGAAAGATTAGGAATACAAGGAACATTTCTAAACATAATAAAAGCAATTTATAGCAAGCCAACAGCAAACATCAAATTAAATGGAGAGAAACTCAAAGCGATACCACTAAATTCAGGAACAAGACAAGGCTGTCCACTCTCCCCATATTTATTCAATATAGTACTAGAAGTTCTAGCTAGAGCAATAAGACAACAAAAGGAGATCAAAGGGATACAAATTGGCAAGGAAGAAGTCAAACTTTCACTATTTGCAGATGATATGATAGTATACATAAGTGACCCCAAAAACTCTACCAGGGAACTTCTACAGCTGATAAACTCCTTCAGTAAAGTGGCAGGATACAAGATCAACTCAAAAAAATCAGTAGCCCTCCTATACACAAATGATAAAAGGGCTGAGAAAGAAGTCAGAGAAACATCACCCTTTACAATAGCCACAAATAATATAAAATACCTTGGGATAACACTAACTAAACAAGTGAAAGACCTTTTTGATAAGAACTTTAAATCTCTAAAGAAAGAAATTGAAGAAGATATCAGAAAATGGAAGGATCTCCCATGCTCATGGATAGGTAGGATTAACATAGTAAAAATGGCAATCTTACCAAAAGCAATCTACAGATTCAATGCAATCCCCATCAAAATCCCAACACAATTCTTCACAGACTTGGAAAGAAAAATACTCAACTTTATATGGAAAAACAAAAGACCCAGGATAGCTAAAAGAATCCTATACGATAAAGCAACCCTTGGAGGCATCACCATCCGGGACCTCAAACTCTACTATAGAGCTATAGTAATAAAAACAGCTTGGTACTGGTATAAAAACCGACATACGGACCAATGGAATCGAATTGAAGACCCTGACATTAATCCATGCACATATGAACACCTGGTTTTTGACAAAGGAGCCAAAACTATACAATGGAACAAAGGAAGTATCTTCAACAAATGGTGCTGGCATAACTGGATGTCAATATGTAAAAGATTACAAATAGATCCATATCTGTCACCATGCACAAAACTCAAGTCCAAGTGGATCAAAGACCTAAACATAAATCCAGTTACACTAAACTTAATAGAAAAGAAAATAGGAAGTACTCTTGAACGCATTGGCACCGGAGACCATTTCCTAAATAAAACACCAACAGCACAGACCCTGAGCACAACCATTAATAAATGGGACCTCTCGAAACTGAGAAGCTTTTGCAGGGCAAAAGACACAGTCAATAAGACAAAAAGACAGCCAACAGATTGGGAAAAGATCTTCACCAACCCCACATCTGACAGAGGATTGATCGCCACAGTATATAAAGAACTCAAGAAACTAGACATCAAAGCACTGAACAGTCCAATTAAAAAATGGGCTAAAGAGCTAAACAGAGAATTCACAAAACAAGAACTACAAATGGCTGAAAGACATTTAAAGAAATGCTCAACATCCTTAATCATCAGAGAAATGCAAATCAAAACGACTCTGAGATACCACCTTACACCTGTTAGAATGGCTACGATCAAAAACACCAATGACAACCAATGTTGGAGAGGATGTGGAGCAAAGGGAACACTCCTCCACTGTTGGTGGGAATGTAAACTTGTACAACCACTGTGGAAATCAGTATGGCGGTTTCTCAGAAAATTAGGAATCGAACTACCTCAAGATCCAGCCATCCCACTCTTGGGCATCTACCCGAGGAATGCTGATTTATACCATAAAGATACATGCTCAGCTATGTTCATAGCAGCACTATTTGTAATAGCCAGAACCTGGAAACAACCTAGATGCCCATCAACGGAAGAATGGATGAAAAAAATGTGGTACATATATACAATGGAGTACTACTCAGCAGAGAAAAACAATGAAAGCATGAAATTTGCAGGCAAATGGATGGAACTAGAAAAAATCATCCTGAGTGAGGTAACCTAAACCCAGAAAGACAGTTATGGTATGTACTCACTCATTGGTGGATTCTAGATATAAAATAAAGAACAATCAGACCACAACCCATAGAACCATAGAGGCTATATATATAGCATGGAGGTCCCTAGGACGACTGTGGCATATAATAAATTTCAGTTTTAATCAATTATTGAAAAAAAAATAGCCAAATGAATGGAAACACATGAACTATGAACCAAAGGCTGAGGGGCTCCCAGCTGGATCAGGCCCTCTGAATAGGTGAGACAGTTGATTGGCTTGATCAGTTTGGGAGGCATCTAGGCAGTGGGACCAAGTCCTGTGCTCATTGCATGAGTTGGCTGTCTGAAACCTGGAACTTATGCAGGGACACTTGGCTTAGTCTGGGAGGAAGGGACTGGACCTCCCTGGACTGAGTCTACCAAGTTGATCACAGTCCTCGGGGGAGGACTTGTCCTGGAGGAGGTGGGAATGGAGGGTGGGCTGGGGGTAAGGGGAGGGCGTGGGAAGGGGGAGAATAGGGGAACGCATGGCTGATATGTAGAACTGAATGATATTGTAAAATAAAAAATATATATCACAAAAAAACCCAAAGAAAATTAAAA
Source organism: Peromyscus leucopus (assembly GCF_004664715.2). NCBI lineage: Eukaryota > Metazoa > Chordata > Mammalia > Rodentia > Cricetidae > Peromyscus > Peromyscus leucopus. The sequence continues at coordinate 148,014,438 of NC_051066.1, read as the reverse complement.
GCCAATTTCATTGATAAACATAGATGCAATATTATTAATAAAACACTTATGAACTGAATTCAATAGTACATCAGCAATGACTATGTGGCCTTCATTCCTGGGCTGCAAGGATGGTTCAATATATATAAACTAATAGGAATAATATATCACCTAGATAGACTCAAGCCCAGAAGTCTCATGATCATCTAAATAGATGCAGAAAAATTATTTGATAAAGCCCAACATCCCATCCTGATAAATGCTGGAAGAAAATAGGACTATTAGGAACATAATTCAACATGATAAATCTTATGTATGAGAACACCAGAACCAAGCATGGGCTGCTCCCATCACCTTTGTTCACCCACCATAGTGAGATGGTAAGATCCTACTACCCAGAGTACCATTTACTTTGGATGCATGACATAGGGAAATTAATCTTGATCTGACCAAGAAGCTCTCCCTGCTGTCTAGCTTTTATAACGTCAGAAAGTGGTGGGGAAAAGACATCTTACCCATCACTGGACCCTGCATGCTACAGTATGGATTTGTCAGACTAGATGTGTTCACTGGGGCATTAGTGGCATGAAGGTTATAGGGGTAACCAGCCCTCAAAACCAGCCATCTGATTGGATATGAGGCCTGCTAAGCAGGAAGGATGCCATATCTGGTACTGTAGACTTAAAAGCCCCTGACTAGGGAGATCATAGGCCCTGGAAGAGGGGGGAACCTACTAAATGACTAAGCTGTCAAACTGCATTTTAAATGTACATTTTAAAAATATTTATTAATGTTTATTTTATGTGTGTGAATGTTTTGCCTGAATGTATATATGGGCACTACATATGTGCCTGGTGCCCACAGAAGCCAGAAGAGGGCTTCAGAGCCCTGGACCTGGAGTTGTGGACAGTCATGAGCTTCTATGTGGCCGCTGGGATCCAAACACAGGTCCTTTTCAAGAGCAGCAAGTGATTTTAACTGTGAAACCATCTCTCCAGCACCCTAACTATTTGTATTTATACCCATCGATTTGTGCTGCTCTCAGCTTGGGACAGAGAAGATTCTTCTTGCAGTGGATTGTGGTTCAACGCAGAAGCTCATAGCTGTTGACAAAGCCGAGAATAAGTGACAGTCAGAGCTAGGCATAGACAGAACGTCTATACCAAGCCTCCACCCCACCCCACCCCACCCCAACCCCACCCCCCAACCCCACCCCCCAACCCACCCCCAAGGCTCAGGGAGCAGTGTGGTAGAGAGGACTAGGGAGTGGGGGAGAGCTATGAAAGGCAGGTTTCAGGAGGTTATGTGACTGTTACACACACAAACACATCATACCTGTGGTTACCCACACAGACCATCACAAGATCAAGAGAGTTAAAAATTCTAACATGAAGCAGGGACTGGGTCCTGATGTCTCACCCCCAGCCGAGGAGCTAATGACAATTAGTGGCTCCTGAGGTAGGGAAAGCCACTTTTCTTTGTGTGGTTAGTGGCTTTGGGTAGGTTGCCCATGCCCCATGTGTATGACCACATACAGGGGTACATATGGGCAGAACTAATCGGAATTTGTAGGTTACTAACAAAACCCACAGAGTTTGGATAGAAATGGAATATTGTTTGGGGGCGAGGAATGTGGGTGGGGGGAGAGGAGAAGGAATGGACACATCCAAGATACATGGCATAAATGTATAAAATCTTTAAGTTGTACAAAATTACAAGAATAATTTTTTTTAATCGTTGCGTGTATGTTCATGAGTTTGCATGTGGTGGTTGCAGACTCAAACATGCTTATTGGAAGCTGGAGGACAGCGTCTGTGTCTCTCCCACCTTGTCTGAGGTAGTGTCTCGTATTTGGGACTTTTTTTTTTCTAGTGATTTGGTGGAATCCACCTGGCACTCTCTTCATGGGATTTTTCACCTCATCTGAGAAGTTACTGTATTGAGCAGCTTACTTGGTGGCCCATCGTTTGGGGCTTATTCAGGGCTGCCAATCAGAGCCCCCATGAGCTGTTTCCCATGGGACTAGATTGCACCTGTGACACCTGCTCCCAGCCGCTCATCACCCAAGTCCTTCACCCTCATCCCCAGGACTCAGAGGAAGTGGAACTCTGCCTGCCTGGGACGTCACATGGCACCATTTTTGCTTTATTTTATTGGTCAGAGCAGAGCATACTTCCACGTCAGTGAAGGGGTCTAGACTCCACTTGTGGATAAGAGGCGCACGGGAGAATGTTGATTCCCTGCTTTCCAACTGTCATGCTGTCTTGGACCATTTCTTCCTTCACCTGGCTTTCTCCTCCATTCCTCTTCAGCTCCTCTTTGCTTCCTCGACTCGCCCATGAGCCTCGGTTTGGGAGTCCTGGCACACACTGTGCAACTGTATCTTTACTACAGCCCCAGAAAGCAACTCAGTGAGCCACCACAAATGCAGATTCACCACAAAGGGGAGCTTCGGCTGTTAACCCCAAAGGTTTGAGGAGAAAGACCTCTGATCCAAATCATCATGGCTATGGGAAAGATAAGGTTTTAATAGTTCAGGGGTAGGGGGTTTCCAAATGGAGGCTTTGGTGGGAAATATAGGTGGGGTTATAGGAGCAGAACATAAGCATAACAAGTTAGTCGTAACAACCTCCTGAAACAAAGACATGATTGCAAGGTGGTAGTAACAAGGTAGTCATAACAACCTTTTGAAATAAAGGTAGGGTTGCAAGATGGTTATAAATAACTTTTTGAAACAAAGACATGGTTGCCATTTCCTGGATCAGGCACTACAGAACCATTAGTAGTTAAGGTTACAGGTGGAGCTTAGCCTAATCCTTGAGAAACAGAGGTATAATAATAAAGAGGAATCAACAATTTGTTTTTACTATAAGATGTCTTTTAAGCTTAAGATGGAGGCAGGCTGGTTCATCGCAGCCTCAGAGCCCTCCTTGAGCAGACTGAATGATTATGGAAATGACCTTTGTTATTGTGCTTAAACAATGATAACATCTAAGATGTTCTAACCACTGCCAGCCAAACTGCCCTCCTTTTCCACTCTGATATCACATGTCTCTGGGGTCAGGTGGATTAGAATGGATGACAGCATTTTGAACATCCACACAGAAGGAAGTTGAATTAGTGACATATTTAGTTGGGGACTAGTAAGATGCTTAGTGCAGAAAGTTGCTCCTGGCAGCCCTGGTGTAACAATGGCCGCACGGAATAATCCCACTGCATACTGCACCAGCTCCTTTGACACTGAGGCATGAGGTAGAGGTTGCCTTCTGGAGCTCACCTCCCTGGCTCCGGGAGGACACGAGAGTGGAAGGAGGCAACTTTTTAAATGTATTGAACCAGAAAAAAAAGTGTCTGGAAAGTTTCTATGAATATGAGAAACAACGTTTGAAATAGAAAACCAGCCCCTCAGAGCCTGCAAGATGGCTTAGCAGGTAAAAATTGCTGGCCACTGAGCTTGACACATTAAGTTCAATTTCTGGGACACACATAGGGGAAAGAAGGAGCAATAAGTCCTATAAAAGTTGATTGTGAATTCTGTTCTTATTTGAAATATTTTTCTACCATATTTCTAAAGATTTTTCAAATGAGCCTCCAGTTTTAGCGATACTGGTTCTTCCTCTATTTAGTTCTTCAGCATCTTATGATAGACACATTTTCCCTGATTTATAATTGTCATGATTTTCACACTCCTCCTTTTTTTGTTACTCAAAGATTCATAACCTGTTGTTATCTGAAACTGCATACTATAGTGATATTTTATTTGTACTAAAATGTGATTTGTATGTTAATAAATAAAGTTGCCCGGGGGTCAGAGCTATTAGAGCCATAGCAAAAGCTGGGCGGTGGTGGTGCACGCCTTTAATCCCAGCACTTGGTAGGCAGAGCTAGGTAGCTATCTGTGTGTTCAAGGATACAGCCAGCATTGGAGACACAGGCCTTTAATCTCAATACCAACCATAGACGACCTGGAGGTCTGTGCAGACAGGCCGTGACGAGGTGGTCATGTGGTTGGGTTTACAACCAATGAGAAGGCAGAACAGAAAGTCTATATAAAGACAAAAACACAGGAAGTAGCTCTCTTGGCTGAAGAGGCTAGCTGTGGCACATGGGTAAGGCTCTGAGCTCTGACCTCTTGGCTTTCTTCTTTGCATTGGTTCTGTGTTTCTTATTTAATAAGACGGTTACATCTATAGCATACAGAGGATCAAGAGCAGGTGGGGACATCTGCGTACAGGGGACTGTGAACAGACATGAACATCTGCATACAGAGGATTGTGAACAGACATGAACATCTGCATACAGAGGACTGTGAACAGACATGAACATCTGCGTACAGAGGACTGTAAACAGACATGAACATCTGTATACAAAGGCCTGTGAACAGACATGAACATTTACATACAGAGGACTGTGAACAGACATGAACTGCATACAAAGGCCTGTGAATAGACATGAACATCTGCATACAGAGGACTGTGAACAGACATGAACATCTGCGTACAGAGGACTGTAAACAGACATGAACATCTGCATACAAAGGCCTGTGAACAGACATGAACATTTACATACAGAGGACTGTGAACAGACATGAACATCTGCATACAAAGGCCTGTGAACAGACATGAACATCTGCATACGAAGGCCTGTGCACAGACATGAACATTTGCATACAGAGAACTGTGAACAGACATGAACATCTGCATACAAAGGCCTGTGAACAGACATGAACACCTGCATACAGAGAGGCCTATGAATAGACATGAACATCTGCATACAGAGAGGCCTGTGAACAGACATGAACATCTGCATACAAAGGCCTGTGAACAGACATGAACATCTGCAAACAGAGGACTGTGAACAGATGGGGACTGCATATAGAGACCTGTGAATGGACATGGACATCTGCATATAGATGATGCAAGCCGCAAGAATATATTATAGAGATTCAGCTGTATATAATAAAGCTATATCTAGAAAGGTCAAGGGATCCTTCTAGAGGGAAGCCATTTATCAGGGAATATTTGGTGTTATTCAATTTTTACTATATTAGCTGTCTTCTGCTATAAATTTCTTGTGTACTCACATACTACTAGGCCATATGGCAAACAATATAAGCTTCTCAGACCTGCTGATCTATTAGGTAACACCTCTACAGAGCTTAGGAGGTAGGTGGACTGTAGATATATAGCTTTGTGTCTTGTGCAGATAAAGCTCAAACCATCCCTTTCCTTCAGGCCTAGAGGCATTGCAGAGCTCAGGACAATAGGGCTTTTTGCATAACCAGGTGCAGTAAAGACTGGAGCGGAACTCCTGGATCAGCCAAAGTCCTGTGACTAGAGAGAAGAGAGCAAGGCAAAGTTTCCTGTGGATGGTAGGGCGAATGTGGCATGGCCGGAGGAGAGAAGAGCAAGGAACAGTTTTTGTAGATTGTAGGTGGACTTGAATGAGGTCAGGAGAGGAAGAGAGGAAGAAAACATGGGAGACGGAGGAATGGGAGATGAAGATTAGATTGATAGCAGAAGAGCTTAGTTAGGACTATGAGAGGACAGAAAAAGTAGGTACAGAGAGGAGCTGAGTGGGGACAGAGCTGAAGCTGTATAGACAGAATTTTGTCTTAAAGAAATAAAGTAAATGGACAAAGAGCATGGTGTACACAGATTCTTTTCACTCAGATAACCCCATGCCTGATGTAGTGTCTTCCCTAGGACTCTAGGAAGGATTTTCTCAGGGCAGGCCCCTGGGAAAATTCTGATATACAGAGGCCTGTGAACAGACATGAACATCTGTAGACAGAAGCCTGTGAACATACATGAACATCTGCATACAGAGGACAGTGAATAGATTTGAACATCTGAATATGGATGATTATGGACAGATGTGAACATCTGCATACAGAGGGCTGTGAACAGATGGGGACATGTGCATACAGAGGGATATAAACAGATGGGGATATCTGCATGCAGAGGGATGTAAACAGATGAGGAAATCTGCATACAGAGGGATGTAAACAGATGGGGACATCTGCATGCAGAGGGATGTAAACAGATGGGGACATCTGCCTGCAGAGGCCTATGAACAGATAGGGACATTAGCATACAGAGGCCTGTGAACGATGTTCAGTGCAGACAGCAGATGAGTTATTCAGACTCTGAGACATCAGAACTCACAGGATCCTTTATTAGGAAGAACTAGAGCCTTCAAAGGAATGAATGAGAACACTGAAAGATGAGGTGATGGGGTCTTACACTGAGAAGGGGTCCAAGGATGAAAGGGATTACATCTGAAGAGAAGCTGGGGTGGGGGAAAGGGAATAAGCAAGTTCTGGGGTTCTGTTTTGGGAACAGCCAAAGTCTTAGTGGCTAAGACTTGGCCAGTGTCAGCCAATCCAGAGCATCTGCTGGGCTCACAGAAGAAAGTCTCGGATTAGGAGCCAAGACCTGGAGCTTCTTCCAGCTCAACCTTATCACATCCAGGAAGATCTGCCTGCAAGACACAAAGGTAAGGATGGAGCTGCTTGGCTGCAGTCACCTTGGGAAGCAGATCTTTCAGCTAATGGAAAGGTATGGGATCATTTTCACATCCTCGGGCCAGCAGGGAAACCAGAGGTGATGTGAGTGCTGTGCTCAGAGTGACCCATCAAGACTTCTGATTTTCCACTTTAGACCTGTTGTTCCAGGGTGGTGAGCATGGTAGCTCACATGCTGCTCCTCTGAGTTGGTCCAGGAGCTCCCCTCTCCTGTGTCTTTTCTATTCCCACGACTCACCTCAGACTTTCAGGCTTCCCCTTGCCTAGCGCCTCCCTCCTGTCCTCTCTTCCCCAGGTCCTTCCATTTGGCGACCGCCTCCCTCCTGTCCTCTCCTCCCCAGGTCCTTCCCTTTGGCGACCGCCTCCCTCCTGTCCTCTCCTCCCCAGGTCCTTCCCTTTGGCGACCACCTCCCTCCTGTCCTCTCCTCCCCAGGTCCTTCCATTTGCACCCCCAGGTTGGGGACCTCTAACACTTACATTTCTTTTTACAGACAACTACAGATACCTTCAGTCTGGAAGTTATTAGGGTTCTTGATTGATGTCCAGATAGCTGTTTAGACTTAGTAAAAATGCAGGTTGCAGAATTTTAACACTTACGTGATACTTTACAGATGGATGTACAGACACTTTCAGTTGGGAAGTTGTTAAGGTTCCCCTGGCAACCACCATACATGAATTCAGTACAGGACCCAGTTTCTTTATTATACCACCAGCGTGGCACGTTACCCCTGCAGGAACCTATATTCTTTGGCAGACGGCATACATCTGTGGGGAAATCATGGGAGACAGATATTTGGATGCTTGTCTCCTAGGGGACAATCCCATCCCTTTCCTCTGTCCACTGCTCCTTGTCCAGCTCAGAGCTGTGCTTCCAGCTCAGTGGGAGATCTGACCACCCACTTCAGCCTCTTTGGTCCTGGCTCCCTCATCGGCATGATGATAACACAGAGTACCACTTTGCTTGTCAGGACAGGACCGTCACAGGAACAGAAGCAGCCATTGCACACAGTTCTTTCACTCTCTCTGCAGCATCTGAACAACGACTTCTTGATGATTTTGCCTCATGAATGGACCTCCTTTCTTCCTTCTGCCAGGAATGGCCACCATCTAAGTTCAAACATCTCCAGTCTACTGGACATCAGGTTCCAGAGTAACTGACCCACTAGCTCAGGACAAAGTTGCCCCCCAGCCTGAAAGTCCATGTCTTCCCTCTCCACAGCTTCTCTCTTTTGCTGCTCCTAACACTCATCCTTTCAAACTCATGCGTGGACGTCACCCTGTTCTCCCGTCTGCACGCCTTCACAGGGCTCAACCTCGAGCTGCTCTTCCTAACAAGGCACACTCCTATTCATCCTTCAAAACCCTTCCACTAGCCAGGTATGGTGGCATTTGCCTGACATCCTAGCACTTGGGAAGCTGAGGTAGGAGGATTGCAGTGATTTCAAGGCTGCCCTGAGCTATTCAGAAGACCCTGTCTCCAATATTGAAACACTCCCAGGCGCCAATGCCTTTCTGATGTCTCCAGGGTCTATTCTTTAGCCCTTGATGTTCATGCATCTGTTTTATGTCTGTGATGAAGATTTATCATGACTTTATCCATATTTTCTGAGTGCTGGAGAACATGAGCTCTTCATGGGCAATGGCTGTGCCTTAGCTTGGAACAGCAGTTCTGAGCAGATTATTTGGCAAGGAATGGATATTTCAGGAATGTTCTCAGAAAGGAAGAAAGAGAGAAAGAAAGGAAGAAAGAGAAGGGGGAGGAAGAAAGAAAGAAAGGAAGGAAGGAAGAAAGAAAGAAAGAGAAAGGAAGAAAGAGAGAGGGGGAGGAAGAGGGGGGAGGGAGAGTGAGAAGGAAGGAAGATCCCAGATTTGAGCATCGACTGAGCAGCTGATTTCCCACTGTAAACACCGTCACAGCCACACATCTTTGCTATTAAAGCGTTGCCGTGGGTTTAGCAGTTGACGCAGTTAGCTTCTCCTCTCGTGTGGTCGTCCTCCTACGGTTCTCCCTGTGCAGGTAGGGACAGGAGACTGCAGAGGAGAAGTGAGTCTCCTGATGTCACACAGCTGGTGAGGGAGTTAAATGTAGACAACCCACCAGCTGTGGTGGTGCATGCTTGGAACCCCCAACATCAGAAGGCTGAGGCAGGAGGATGTCAAGGTCGAGGTCAGCCTGGCCTACGAGCAATTCCCTGACTCAGCAACCAGCACCCAAGCAGAGCACAGTCAGGGGTTAGGACCACAGGGAGGATCAAGTCCAGACCTCCGGATGCCTTCCCTCCTCCAGCTTCACTTTCTTCACTTGCCAGTGTTTCCAGGCCTGGTCACATGTCTCCTGACAGGGCCTTCCCGTGAGCACTTGCTGGTGTCTGGAAGGCTACTCCTCCCTGTGTTTGCCTGCATACTACCTATCCTTCAGATTCCAAGTCCTATATACCTTTCCCGGGAAAAGCTTTCGTGGCCACAGTGAGCAGGTGGAGTCCATCGTGGGTGTCGCGAGCACCCGTAAATATCTGTTGATTGATAAAATGGGTGGATAGTTTTGATGGCCTTTTGTAGAGCTCAAGGATCTGAGCAGAGAGGAAAGAGTAGGAAAGGCTACAGCAATGAAGGGCGGTACCCTGGGTTTGTGTCAGTCTGAGGCTGGACAAACAAGTCAGGAATCGCAGGACACCTGCCTCATGCCCATCCTGCAACCAGACACGCCATTGCCGTTTGCTGAGACTTTGCTGGCTACTTGGCATCTCAGAACAGCACTTGAGAGAGTAGCCAGGGGTCACATGACTCAGTAACAATATCCATCTTTTAAAAGGGGTGACTGAAGTTCAAAATGGAAAGGCCACACTCGGTGAACGGCTCATTAAGAGCACTTACTGCCTTTTCAGAGGACCTGGGTTCAGTTCCCAGCACCCACATGGCAGCTCACAACCATTTATATCACCAGTTCCAGGGAATATGATGCCCTCTTCTCTCATCCATGGGCACTGTATGTATTTGGTGTGCATACATACATACATGCAGGCAAAACATTCATACACATAAAAATAATCTTTTTTTTAAAGAAAAAGCCATATTGTTCCCTTCATATACTGAAATCGAAGAAAAATGAAAAAGGGAATTTTCCCTGTCCAGCACTGTCAAAATCTGCATCAATCAGATGTCATGAGAATCTTGGTCAAACTAATCCTTAATGATTCAGGAGAAGGCACGGCAGGACCAGCATAGGAGGGCAGGGTGGTGACCCAGAAGGCACAGCGGGACCAGCATAGGAGGGCAGGATGGTGACCCAGAAGGCATGGCAGGACCAGCATAGGAGGGCAGGGTGGTGACCCAGAAGGCTCGGCAGGACCAGCATAGGAGGGCAGGGTGGTGACCCAGAAGGCACGGCAGGACCAGCATAGGAGGGCAGGGTGGTGACCCAGAAGGCGCAGCAGGACCAGCATAGGAGGGCGGGAGTGGTCCAGTGGACCAGGCAGGTACCTTTGTGGTCCAAGCATCGTTTTGCGCAGGCGAACATGCAGCACTTTTCCCTTCTTCGACAGTCTCTGTGCCTCGTACACTCATTTTTTTCTTCAAATGCACAATGTACTTTAAATTTGGGACATCCTATAAGAGGAGGAGGGGTGGTCGAGTGAGGTGTTGAAGGAGATACGTTCTTCCCAGTTCTAGGCGCCACTGCAGAGCTGAGGAAGCATGTTTGCCCCTCATCTGTCATGGGAGGAGGTAACCCTCAGCGACTCAGGCTTTCCCCAGCACTGGCCTCATCTCCACCTGTGATGACTCAGCTCCCAATCCCTGGGACCTTCCCTAGCCCTCTCTCCACCACCTACAGGATCCCCCAGAGAGGGACCCGCTCCTTGGGGACTGTTCTGATCCTTTGGCTTTGTCCTTGGTTGGCCCCTGTAGCTCTCACTGCTTGCCCAGATTGTTGTCCTGAAGGCTGCTGGAACAAAGTTTGAAAAGCCTGGGTCAAGATGCCTGGGCTAAAAGAACAGTGAGTGATACTAACGGAGGACTTAGGGAGCACTTGGCCTTCCCCCTGCTCCTCACTGCACAGTTCCAAGTAAGTCCTGTCAGTGCTCCACACAGTGAACAGAGGCACCCAGAGCGTGGGGAGGCGCTGTGGACTTGGGGAGGCTCACACAGGTCAGCAGGAGTAGACCCAGAATCTGTGCCTGTCACGGGGCCTCCTAAGCACTCACTTGCCCCGCTACCTTCAAGTGCTCAACGTGTTTCAGCTGGCAAGGATGAAATCCCCATGCATCACCATTCAAAGGGCCCCTGGAGGCTGTTCTTTAGCACACAGGTAAGGTCCTGTGTGGATACAGGAAAACTTTGGGGAACTGCAGTGGGCAGGTGAGGAGGCTGATGGGGTGGTGCTAGGGAAAGGCTCATCCTTCAGTGGAAATCCCTTGGGCTGTTTAATCCCCAGTGTCCATTTAATGTACACTAGTCCCAGTACCTCCAGGAAGAATTCCTTATTATGGTGCAGAGTCAACTACCACAGACCCAGCACCCTGTGTTCACCCCAGGCATCTTTGCAAGATGGTGGGAAACAGTGATCCCAAACATCTCACTCCCACCCGGGGAAACACTCTCCTCTGCAGTATGTCTTGCTGATTAACCCCAGGAAGTTTCTTCTCCCCATGCTAAGAACTGCACCCCAGTACTTACTTATTAAGAACCCCTCTGCCAGCTCAGGTTCCCAGATGCCCCATAGGAAGATGAAAGGGACCAGGAATGTCAGAATTCCCCAGAGTCTCATTTTAGGAAGCAGTAGCCTGGCTGGAGGCGTTAAAGCAGGAGGAGCTGGTCAGTGGCTCCGGTCCTTGCTCTGTGGCTCTGTGGCTCTGTGCCCCAACAGTCCAGGAAGCAACTCTGGACAGGAGCCAGTCATGTTCCCTCCCGGAGGCCATCAGTGGCCGAGCTGTACCCACAGTGCATGCTGTGGAGGAAAGATCTCTGACTCTCTGGTCTGGGCACTGCAAGCTGAGGTTCTCTGGCTCTCTGGTTTACTTAGAGGGGTGCACTTACTTGGGGTCTTCTGGAATCTCTTAGCAAAGTTATGTGAATTCTAGAACCTTCCTTTTCCCAGGGGCAAATTGGGGTTTGGGAATATCCTAGTCCTTTTTCTCTGTGATTCTTCTCTTCTTCAGTGCTTTTTTTTTGCCTCCTTTTCTCCCACCCTCCCTTCTTCCCTTGTAGCTGGAAGTTTTCCTGTGTCTCACCTGGTCCCATGACTGCTTGGTCCCAAGTAAACACACAGAGGCTTATATTAATTACAAACTGTGTGGCCAATGGCTCAGTCTTCTTGCTAACTAGTTCTTATAACTTAACTCAACCCATTTCTATTAATCTATGTGTTGCCACATGGCTGTGACATTACTGATCTGCTGGCATCTTGTTACTCCTTGAATGGCAGGCTGGTGTCTCTCCCACTCTGTCTTTCTCCTTTCTGTCTCTCTGCTTGGATTTCCCACTTGCCTCTAAACTGCCTTGCCATAGGCCGAAGCAGGTTATTTATTAGCCAATAGGAGCAACACATATTCACAGCATACAGAGAGCCCTTCCCCTTTTCTATCTAATCAAAAAGGAAGGTTTAAATTTAACATAGTAAAGTTATATATAACAAAACAGAATTATCAATCAAGAATTACACTTACAATATCTAGTCTATTTGTAATTGGTAAAATTCAGGAAAATGTGCTATCATCTAATCTATATTTGGGAGTCTAAAGTTTTATATCTAATTTGCCTTTTATAATAAGTAAAGAAAACTAATTGTGACTATCTAGTCTTCAACTCCATCAAAGACCCCAGAAGGATATAATATTACCCAAGTAAACAGGAAGTAAATTGTAAGCAACTTCCAAGTTTCTAGAAATGATCGAGATATCTAGAGCCTGGACAGTAATCCAAAGTTCCTCTGCAACATTGGGGCATCCATCTTCAGCCTACAGGCCTAGAGTCTCTGATAGACTTCATTGAAGCAGAAAATTTGAAGGATTGTCTTGCCTATCAGCAAGGTTCATCAGTTACTTCTCCCCACGTCCTGCTGAATGTCTGGCAGTCTCCTCTGTGAAGCAGAAAAGGACCATCTTGCCTTGCTTTGACAAAATTCAGAGGTCATCTTCCTATGGGTCCTGTATGTCTAGTTTATACAACATACTGTCAATCAGTCCAGGCAAGAGCAGTTTCTTGCCCAAATGGCTAACTTTTGCCACAAAGAAAACAAACTCCATATGGAATTTGTTTGATGCCCATCATTTTCTCTGAAGTAGATTGGTGCTGCCAGGAGCAGACATGTCTCAATGTCCAGAAAAGTCAAAGTTTTTAAAACATTTTAAATACCTTATTCTGTAGGTCTTTGAAGTGTTTGAAGATTACCTACCTAATTAAAATATATCTATGTATACTAGAAAACTTAGCTAACATGACTATCAATTTGATTATCATAGATGACTATTAATTTGTATTTCTTAATTATATTACAATTTAAATGAGTTGCATAAACATAATGCCTTAAAATGAATATATATAGTTAACAAAATTAACTTTAAATTTGTATCAATAAACCAAAATCTGTATTAATATAAAATAGGTAAGATTAATAGTTGTTTTTGGATTAAAGTAGATTCAATAATCTACCCTTTTATTCTATCATTTCTATATCCCCTTTTCTTTTCTGAACACGATCCCTGAATCTAATCTGTTTGTTCAGCTTTCTTTCTGATCGTTATCCATTACAACTTGTAATCAACGCCCCTAAACATATGACAAATATCCATAATTTATTTTTGGGAATGTGGGTGTAGTTCTCTAGACAATTTCCTGATGATTGGGGTTGCTGGTAATCTTATGGAGACCCTGAGAAAATTTAGGATTATGGTCAAGTCCTGGACTGGAGTAGTTTGTGAAGCTGGATCATCTCAGCCAGCAACCTTGAAGCCTTTCTGGATGCAGAACTCAGAGGAAACTGCAACAGAGGTGTTCTGAAATGTTGGATCATATGGACCATCTGTTCCCATTGGAAATTTTTCAGGGGGTCTTGCTGAATCAAACCTGATTTTTCTTAACACAGAATGAATCCACAGCCTCTTGTTTCCTGTGAAAATAAAAACAGAACCTCTTTTCCAAAGCAACATATCCTTAGATCCAAATTTTGAAGTCAAGATGTCTTTAAAATATGTATGTTGATGGCCGGGCGGTGGTGGCGCACGCCTTTAGTCCCAGCACTCGGGAGGCAGAGCCAGGCGGATCTCTGTGAGTTCGAGGCCAGCCTGGGCTACCAAGTGAGTCCCAGGAAAGGCGCAAAGCTACACAGAGAAACCCTGTCTCGAAAAACCCCCCAAAAAATATGTATGTTGATTTAACTTAGCAGCCTTGTAGCAGGAATCTTCAAAGTTCTTATTAATAAAATCAAACCCAAGGCCAGTTATTGGGGTCCATGCTGGTAGATCAGAGAGACAGAACAAGCCACAGCTATCTCACCTCGCCAGTTCCTCAGCTGGTCCTGTTTCCCCAGACTGGAGGCCTCTGAGTCCTCATCCGGAATGGATCTCAGCTGAACTGTGTTGCTCCAAAGCCTGAAAGCTTAACCAGCCAAAATCATCTAGTTTCCGGTCCTCACGCCTTATATATCTTTTTGCTTTCTACCACCACTCCCTGGGATTAAAGGCTGGCTTTCTGGGATTAAAGGCGTGTCACCATGCTTGGCTATTTCCAATGTGGCCTTGAACTCACAGAGATCCAGACAGCCTTTACAATGAAATATTTTTCTGCAGCTATCTCATTAACAGTAAAAAAAAAAAATCCTCCAAGAAAACACAATAATAAACATATTCTAGACTCTCTATGTATTTTTCATCTTTATGTGGCTTATTTCTTTTATATTACTTTTACTGTCTCTTTAAAGACTTTATTTTTTAAAACTACTACTTATTTCTTTATATAACTGCCTGTATTTCTTTTCCTCTCTCTTCCAAGCCTACATACATTTGTACATACACTGTACACTGTTTAGACATTTTTTCCCATCTGAATCTGTCCTGTTGTGTATCTGTAATCCTTTTCTGACCAGGGGAGTTTTTAAACTGTTAAGCTGCATGGCTAGGATCCAAAGCTGCGGTTTTGGCTAATGGTTCTACCCTGCACGTTTTTTCCACATGGTGGAGGTACGTTTACCACCAGCCTGGAAGCTATGCTCACCACCAACTCTGGGAAACAGTGGGTCTATGCCTCCACCAAGCAGTGTACAGCCCAGAAACTTTTTTTGGGGGGGTCTGTACTATCAAAAGCTAAATCCATCATGCAGTGCATTGCCAGATTAGAGACACCTCTGATCATGTCGGGAATCTGCCACGCTGTGCCCAAGCTTGAATGCCGCAGCGTCTCTCTACTGCAGCCCACATGAGAGACATGAACTAGGAAGCTGCTCTTGACTCGATTTCTGTGTGATCAGAATCTTTTTTAAGGTTTTTCAGGTCTTTATGGATCAATGTCCAACGGCTACATTCCCTCCATTCTTTCCTCCTTTTCTTTCTTCCCTCGCTTCAACCCTCTTTCTTTCTTGAAACAGGATTTCATCTATCCCAGGCTGGTTGAGACCTTGCTATGGAGTGGGAGACTTCTGCTCCTTCTGCATCCACCTCCCCAGTGCTAAAATTACAGACCTGCATCACCTCACCGAGTTCACTTGGGCCTGGAGCGGGGCTGGGAGCTTCAGACATGCTGGGTAAACACTAGACCAATCAGCTGCGTCCTGCCTTGGCTGTGTCTTGTCCTTATTTCTGGACTATTATCTGTGTTTTTACAATGTACACTCCTCACATACCCTTCTACCCCATAAAAATGTGTAATTGTCATTTGTCCAGTAAAATTTAAAATTGAAAAGGTAATGTGTAAGATGTTCCAAAAGGAAGAGATATGTCACAATAAAAAAAGAAAGCAAATATTGAGAAATGAGAACCCTAAGAAAAAGAAAGGTGAACTACATCTAACTGAAACCATGCTACAGAACAATATTATCCTAAACACTGAAAACTAAAAGACATGTATCATGGAAACTCTATGAAGGACTTAAAAAGTAAGTTTATCGATGGCATTCCAGACACTTTCTCTTCACTTGGAATCCTAATTCTAGGCTGGACAGCCAAAGGTGCAGTGGCATGTCATAGGCTTGTCCCCTGAGTGAGACAAATTCTGAACCTCACAGTCTTTATTCCCCTCCCCCTGTGTGTGTCCCTGTGTGTGCACAGGTTGGAAGTCAGAGGACAATCTTGGGTGCTGTTCCTCAGGTGACAACCATCTTTATTTTTTTTGAACAGGTCATTCTCTGGTCTGGACTTGCCAACCAGGCTAGGCTAACTGGTCAGGCTGCCCTGGACAGGATCCCCTGTCTCTTCCTCCCCCTGTCTGGGTTTACAAATATGTACCTGACTTCCTACCCCTGTAGGTTCTGGAGCTTGAACTGTGTACTCACGCTTGCAGGGCAAACCCTCTACCTCCAAGACAGTTGTGGCAATTTTTACCCATCTTGTCTTTGCTTTGCTTCCATGGACCACATCCTCAGGGGAAGAGCTTTGAACTGTCCTTTTGTGTGGAACCTGGAACTTTCCATACTTTAGAAACATATGAGAGGTAGAGACATGTTTTTGTCATTGTTGTTTTGTTTGTTTGTTTGTTTGTTTTTTTGAGACAAGATTTCACTGTGTAGCCCTGGCTGTCCTGGAACTCACTATGTAGATCAAGCTGGCCTCAAACTCAGAGATCTGTCTGCCTCTGCCTCCGGAGTGTGTGCACCACCACACCTGGCTTGAGACATGGTTTTTAAGAATGATTTCATGAAAGAAGAGGCGCCAGGGAGATGGCTCAAAGGTGGAGGCTTTTGTCACCCAAGCCTCATAACCTAAGCTGAATCCTCCAAACCCATGTATTGAGGAAGGAGAACACCAATCGTACATAGTTGTCCTCTGATGCCCCCACATGCTGTGGCGTGCACCCCCATCCAATCGTAATCATAATCACAGTAAAATTAGAAGAAGACCCCCCCACCCCCCGCAGATTGCAGGGCCATTAACTTCAGGAAGAAATCCGGACTTTAGGAGTCCACACGAAATGTCCTCAAGTCCTTCTGTGCGTGTGTGCTGTCCGGCAGATCTTCCTGTGTCTCTAGGCTGCGTGTACCCTAGCATGAACAGAAACAATCTTGCCAAATCCATTTTTCAAATGAGCGGTAGAAGCAAAACTAGGCCATATTGAAACAGTGAGTTCATAGCAGGACTGGGACTTTAAGTCTGTTCATGCCCCACTGTTATTGTCCCCTACCCTTTTTTGTGACAGGGTCTCATGTAGCCCAGGCTAGACTAACTCTTTAGACTTGGAATCCTGATCCCCCTGCCTTCACCTCCAGAGAGCTGGGATGACAGATAGATTGAGGTCGTCACATCAGGTTTATGTGGGGTTGGGGATTAGACCCAGGGCTTTATGATGCTAGGCAAGTCCTCTGTCGACTGAGCGACACCCCGCCCGGTTTTATTCTGTGTTATAACACCGTCGTGTCTGGGGCTCTGGTTTACTCTAGTTTTTCACCGGGAAGCTCTTCAACAGTGTCTGCCTGTCCCCAACAAACCCAGGTCTCACAGCATCTTTCTTAACTTTATTTTTTATTTTTTTATGTATAGGAGAGTTTTGCCTCTGTGACTGAATGTCTGTGTACTACGTGCATGGGTGGTACCAGAAGAGGCCAGGAGAGGAGTCCAGATCTCCTGGGACTGGAGATCTAGATAATTAGAAGCAGATTCATGACTGGAGGGAATTGGACCCAGGTCCTCTGGAGGAGCACCCAGCACTCTGTTGAGTTATCTTTCCTGCCCACCCCGACAGCATGTTGGCAAACGAATCCCTTTGATTTAAAACAGACTCATTCTGTGGTAAAGTTGTCAAATTTACCCACCCTGCCCTCCACAAAACACACAGAGAATGACTAGTTAAGTAAACGACAAATAATTTTAATATACCCACATTCCTTGTATCCATAGTAATCTATGTTCCACAGTGATATAACTATGTTCCATAGGATAGACGGGTTTGGGAAGATGAAAGATAGATCTGTCTCCCATCACGCTTATCCTAGGAACTCTCCTAATGACTGGCTACAGGCTAATCTGATCAATTAATTCTCAAGACTGGATTGACAGACATAAATGGGTGAAATTTTTAACCAAAAGAATTGCTTAAGCATATGGCCTCAGCCTTCTGAGGAGGCCTGCAGTCTCTGACTGGAGAACTTAAGCTAACCGGGGAGGCAAGACTTTTGACATTCGCTACTGCTACTTGTATCAGGGCACGCCAGTTACTGTGTGGTGGGTAGGTGGTATTGTTTTTGCTTTTTTTTTTTTTTAAATAAAAAATGAGGGTTCAGTGAAGCTAAATGACCAAGCTGAGACCACACAGCTGGTAGCAGGCTGAGCCTAGAAAAACTCAGGTCTAACTCCAAGCACAAGCTTTTATACCATTCTATCTTGATTCTATATTGATGCATCAAATTTTCAGTGTTTCATCTGCATTCCCACAACAACAAGGCTGCCATGCTAATTGTATTTTCCCATTTTCTAGATGAGGAAAACTGAGGATGTAAGTTATGCTATAGCTATAAGTGACCAAGGACAGGGCCCAAATCACGACTCCTGACTTGGAGTTAACATTCTCATTACTGGAGAATCTGGGTGCTGCTGTACAGCTGCAGGGTGCGGTGGGGCGTCAGAATTCTTTTACAGACAGAGAAGGTGGCAGCAACTTCTGCAAATCATCATACAGTTGCTTCAGGAGCTCCGGGGAAAGACCTCTGAGGTCAGAGCATGGTCTTGGCTCTGCAGGCTCTGAAACTCTGCAGGCGAGACTCACATGGACATCTGTGGTATCAAGACATCCCCGTTCCCCTTCCCCGCCTCCTCACTGTTTCTGAAATGTGTTTACCTGGAATAAGCTATAGACATTATTGGGTCCTCTCATCTTGAAAAAAAAAAAAAGGCACCTGTGGGAGCCCTGAGTTCTGCCCCTGGAGCTCACAGTGGGGAGAGAGAACAGACTCCCCAAAGTTGCCCACTAACCACCACATGCGCACTGTGACATGCTCCCCATCTCCTACACTAAACATTTCAAAATACACATGGGTCTCAAATATTATTAAGGACCAGCCTTAATAATCTTCTTCCCAGGGGCCCAGAAGAGAAACTATGAACGGCGAGAATTATTTTTGGGAAATGAATCTAAGTACACCAAGCTCTTTGTCCGTCTACTTTATTCTTCTGGAATAAAATCCTGTCTACACAGCTACAGTTCTGTTCTCATGCCTAGCTCCTTTCTTGCCTGATTTCTCTCTACCTTTATCTGCTGGCCCTTCTAAGTTTTATCTTAATTCTCTCATCTTGGTTCTGCCCCATCTTGGTCTTTCTCATCTTGTTCTTACCCACCTAGCTCTTCCCCATCTGGCTCTTCCTCATCTTCCACCTCATTCTTCTAGTTCTCCAGTAGAAATCCTCTCCAGTCAAAATCCTCAAAATCCTCTCCCAGTCTCTGAGGTTTACAGTTATACACCCATGCAATAGCATTGCTCTAACCAAAGCAAGGTCAGCAGGCTTGAATTCGTACAGGGTCATAAAGGCAGACAGGAGTTTTCCTCAGGCAGTGACCATCAGACTCTCTTTTACAACCCAAAAGGGAGGGGTAAAGGAGGAGGTCAACTAAGAGCTAAGGTCGGTTAATCTATCAGACAAAGGGAATTTATGTGCTCAAACTATGTTCCTAGGGGTGGTGAGGTAAATGTTAGGAGTCTATAATGTTAGTATGTATATCACTAAGGCTTTATAAGAAAAGAGGGTCTCAGCTTAAATTGCACAAGAAATAAAGCTATCTGCCTAACCTAGGAGACAGGTGTTGTTTCCATAAGGGTGTTGTTACCTTAGTTCAGGAGATCATTTGGCCTTGGATGCTTGATAGATTATTTTGGATAAATACACTGTTAGGAGTTCTTGGAAGCACACATAGATAGCAGACAAGGAAATCATTGTAGGAACCAGCTAACATATACAAAAGCTAAAAATATCACCCAGACTTCTTAAGCCATGGCTTGACCTTTGGAAAAGTCCTTGACCTTTCCAAGTAGTGGCTTTTGTGATAGCAGCTGGACTCCGTTACATTGTCCTACGGCCGGCAGCACATGGGACAAGAAGAAGCATGATGAAGCTGTCACTTGAAAGTGCTGTGGATATCGCTCTATATAAATAAAACACTGATGGCCAGTGACCAGACAGGAAGTATAGGCGGGACAAGGAGAGAGGAGAATTGGGGAAACAGGAAGAAGGAGGGAGAGACACTGCAGCCACTGCCAGGACAAGCAGCATGTAAAGACGCCGGTAAGCCACCAGCCACGTGGCAAGGTATAGATTTATAAAAATGGGTTAATTTAAGATAAAAGAACAGTTAGCAAGAAGCCTGCCACGGCCATATAGTTTATAAATTATATAAACATCTGAGTGATTATTTTATACGTGGATTGTGGGACTGTGGGGCTTGGTGGAACCTGGAGAGAAGCCCTCCAACAACATGAAAGGGGATTATTGGTTTGTCAAGCTGTCTAGACAAATCATAAAATTCTAGAGTTGTGTGGGGCCAGAAAGAATAAGGGGAATTTCTTTGTTAACTGGAGGTCATTTGGGGCATGTCTGTGTGTGTGTCTGTATGTGTGTGTGTGTGTGTGTCTGTGTGTCTATATGTCTGTGTGTGTGTGTCTGTGTATCTGTGTGTGTCTGTATGACTGTGTGTGTGTCTGTGTATCTGTGTGTGTATGTGTCATGTGTGTGCATGTCTGTATGTGTGTGTGTATGTGTGTGTGTCTCGCACATGCTCAAACCTGTACTAATCTGAGGCACCAAAATCCTGTACTGCCTGCCCATGTCTCCAGACAACCTCATGCTAGCTCCCCCGTCCTCAGTGGAGCAAAGCAAAGGCCCTGAATTGTGTCTGAAGTTGCTTCAGACATGAGCACAGGAAAGCCGCCTGGAAACTATTCCAAAGGAAGCCCTGTGATGACTCAAGTGTGACCCATTACCCAAGAACAAGACAGCGGGAAGGCGACCAAGAAGGACTAGGTGCAGCGCCGCGGCCAAGTGTGCCACAGAAAGTCCTGAGGTGACTGTTCCAGGCCCATCTTCACTTGCTACCTCAGACAGATCCCTTCTCACTTCTGGCTCTGTTTCCTCATCCATGAAATGACCCGGCCTGGGAACACTCTCTGCATGGACTGCGGCGCTTCCCTCCAGATGTGCCTGACTCAGGCCCCTGCTCCTCGCTCACACAGGCATCTTCCCCTCCATGGCTCCACCGGCTTCTGGAGGAGTGGAGCTCTCCTGTTGCTTCTCTTCCTCTCTTTGGAGCAGACTTCCACATGGCACAGTGCCAAAATCAAACGTGGGTCATTCTCCCTGGGAAGTGGTTTTGGGGACCGAGGGCTGGAATGAGGCAAAGGCTAGTCTTGGTTGGCAATGGCTGGTTCAGTGTACCAGAGCTACCTCTGTTTACCACTCCGTGGCCTCCTCCACCTGTTTACCACAAATTATTTCCCTAGATTTCCTCAGTGTGTGTCTTCAGATTTTTGTGGGTACAGTCATTAGGCATGAGTCTGATGAAAGAGAGCCGGAGAGGATGCTATCGCAACAGTGGTGGTGAACCATGGCAAGAGGCCGAGTGTTACTCCAAGGAAGGGGCAGCCAAGGGGGGGCGGGGGGTGGGGAGAGATTGAAGAAACAGAACTGACCCAAATCCTGAATGGATCGGAATCTGGGTTGAGGGAGTAGAGGTAAGCCCCTTCTCCACCAGTGTTTCAGAACTGAATTGGAAGGAGTGCAGAGTGCGCTTTGGGCCTTCCAGACACCGGTTCTGTGCTAAACACACTGAAACCCAGGCTCTTGCGAGCTGCTTGAATAGTTTCTCCTCAGATAACTGGAAACGGAGGTCTTCAGTTCAGGACAAAGGGTGGGCCTGGGAAAGATACCAGAACCAGTCAGAACCATGGGAATGGCTGTGCTAAGCCAGGAAGAGTCCAGGAAGTTCAGGAGACAGCTGAGACTAGGAAATGTGCAAGAGTCCTTGAGCGTGTGCACACAAGGTAAGTGACTAAGAAGAACCATCCAGGGAGGGCTAGCTAAGAAAAGCAGGGAAAACAGACGATAGCAAAGCCACACAGAGGTCCCCGGGAAGCCGGAGGAGGGCTGGAGTCAACACTAGTAAGGTGGAGCTTGGACTTCGTAATCTCGAAGGTTCTCTGGCTATGCCCCTTGACCACTGTAAGGTGATTCCATGTTATTTGTTTAGCTTTTCTTGTGCTTACACGTAGCATCCAGATGCCTGCTTCAGCACTGTATAGGATATCTCTAAAAAACAGGACCATCTAGGCCGTACTTTCTAGAAATTCTGGTGTAGTTCATAGTCCATATGTTCTGAATGATGCACAAAGGTACACTCCAGATGAGAACCACCCTTAGCTACGGGCCATCCTTGCTGGGTATGTCAAGAGTTGTGTGAAGGGCAGAAAGCATGGTGGCGGCTCCTGAAGTGAGTCCTGTAAATTCCAGACCCCACCTGATTCACTGTGTCATCCCACCTGACATAATTCTGTGACCCAATGGCACTGACATGTTGGCCTTCTCACCTAAAGTGGCATAGTTCCAAAACCCAAGAAAATCTCACCTCTTTGATTAAATCTTGATGATAGGTGCTCAATTTAGAGCCCTGGAGCCCTGTATTAACCACCTCCTGCTATGGGACCTCTATCTGGAGGTCGGAAATGTGGCATGATGAATCTGGGTTCTTAGATTCTCACCAAGCTGAGAGTGTGGTGCCAGTGAGGGCTGCTGTTCCCCCCTGGGACTGTGGGTCCTCTTCTCAGACCACTTGTAATATAATCATTTCCTTACAGTTTCAGGGCCGGGGCTCTCATCTCTCTAGTCTGCTCCGAAAGGCCACCCTCACCTCCTGCTGCTCGGCCCTCTGCTGCCGAGGTCAAAGCTGCTGAGTGAACATGTTGGAGTAGCTCTAACTTCTCTGCCAGCCAGAAAATCCTGCTCTGAAGAGACCCTGTTGGTTGGGTGTGGCCAGTTGGGTTACCTCTGTGTCTTAAGGTTAAATGATTTAGGACTTGGATTGCACCTACAAAGCCCCCCCCCCCCCATAGCATGCCTAGATTAGTTCTTGATCCCAAAACAAGAGGACATGGGTATTGAGGCACAACTTTAGAATTCTGGACATCATAAACCATGAAGCCAGAAGTCATACCATGCACCTAAAAGGGAGGAAGCAACCGCATTACTACTCAGATTTGACCCAGTGAGTGTATCATGGGCAATATCCACTAAATTCCTATGAGCAGACTCTAAGTTAGGGATCAGCATTCTCATCTTATAGACGGAAACGTAGGACTCAGACAACGAAAAGTATTTTTCAAATATTATTTGTCTGGTTAATGTTGGCACCAAGCTGGCAAGACCAGATCTGTCTGATGATGATACTTCCTTCCCCTCCCCCACACACCATTTCTTTCTCTCTTAGAGCTAACTAACTTAGAAAGCCCTGTAACTGAATGCAGACTGGTCCTGAGTTCACACAAGATGCCAGGGACCAAAGTCAGGACTCCTGGTTCTTCTTTCCATTATGTGTCCTCTACTCCTTATTAATCTCCCCTGCAGACTGTGGAGCTGGGGGCGGGGGACTTTAACCATTAAAGTCATCAGCTCACAAGGCAATAACTAGTTCGTTTAAGACAGACACCTTTGTCTGTCTCCACCTAGTTACGTGTATTGAAATCCAAGGTGGCTTTCCTTCAGTTACCTGAGCACAAACTCCTGATTCAGCTCCATAAAAAGGAACCAAGTATGGAGAGAGACAGATGTGGCCCCTAAGTATAAGCAAGGGAAGAACGGAGAGTCGGGGACAGATGAAAAGGGCTGAGATCGTCACAGCTCGCCTTTGCATGGAGGAAAGGAGCTGAAATGCTCAAGGGTGTGAGCGTGGATGATTCTTTCTTGCAGACAAAGTGGGAGAGTGCCCCAGGAGAAGTATGGAATGCAGAGATGGGGTTCTAACCTCGTGCAAAACAGACTTCAACTGTGAGGCGCATCTCAAGTGTTGTCCGTCTGCCTGTGGGAAGAAGTGCATAGATCCTTATGAAGGTACTGACATCCAGGTGGGAGGCAGAGTGCTTTTTGAGGTTTCCTACTTCTTGCTGTGTCCAGAACCAGCCAAACAATCCTCTTAGAGAGCAGGACCATCTAAGTGTTTATGCCTTTCTCATTCTGTAATTTAACTTTCTGCATTTAAGTCCAAGTCATGAGTTCAGGTGTAGTGGACACCAGTTAGTTAATACTGATGCTAGACTTCTTTTGTATGATATTCAATCATTCACCAATAACCAGTGCCTTTTCTATGTCCACTAGGTGTGAAAGCCATTGTTTGCAATCAAACTTCATTCTAATTATTGTTTGATAAATGAAGCATCCATTAACCCAGGTGCTTGAATCATTTTAGACCCTTTGGCCTTTAAAAGGGCTTCCTAGAAACCCCAACATACAGACCCCAAGCATTTAATAGAGATTCCTTCCTTCCTTCCTTAATTTTATGAATATCTAATTAATATATTAAGATAAGGGCCAGGCATAGTAGTGCTCATCTTTAATTCTAGCACTTAGGAGGCAAAGGCAGGTGGGTCTCTTTGAATTCCACAACACCCTAGTCTACATAGAGAGACTCTGTCTCAAAAAGGCAAAATAATAGATAGATAGATAGATAGATAGATAGATACATAGATAGATACATAGATAGATACATAGATAGATACATAGATAGATAGTTATGGCTTTTCATACCCCAAAATTAAAATTACACAGGGGGCATGAAAAGAGACATGGAAGCAGGACTTGGGTAGGTGAAGAGACCAATGTACCTGCTGTATGGAAGTGTTTAAGAACCCAAACTTGCCGAGCGGCAGTGGTACACGCCTTTAATCCCAACACTCGGGAGTCAGAACCAGGAGGATCTCTGTGAGTTCAAGGTCAGCCTGGTCTACAGAGCAAGATTCAGGACAGGCACCAAAGCTACACAGAGAAACCCTGTCCAAAAACCAAACAATCAAACAAACAAACAAACAAAAACAAAAAACAAAAAACCCCAACAAAACCCCAAGCTCTCTGTTAACTCAAAGCCATATGAGATCAGCTTTTTCTTCTTTCTGCCTGAGACTACCACAAATGCACTTGTTGAACAAGTTGGGTTCGTTGCTCGTGACTGTCACAGAGAATGCTTGTCATAGACAGCCATGAGGCATCTATCTCAGTGAAGATCTGTTTGAGTCTATTAGAGGCTTTGGGCGTGGGTTGGGTAATTCAGATAGGGCTAGAGAAGTGAGGTTAGCCTTAAATTGGATAGTGTCCAAAACCAGGTTAATTCTGTGGCTGAACATCTACAGCTCTTATATCTAAATGGTGGTCCTTATCTCTAAAGAGGGCATTTAGAATGAGGATAACTTGCCCTCTCAAAGCTCAAGGTATTCGGAAGAAAGATCTGCAGCCGAGTGGCTTTGCATGCTGTTTGCAAGGTGCTCCACAGGAAATCCGCGATGCTCAAAGGAGCTGCTCGGCATCAAGCCTTTGCTGTGGAGCTGGGACTAGAACATGTCTTTTTAGAAGATTTGCTTATGTTTTGTGTGTGGTTGTCTTGCCTGCACACACGTATATGTACCACGTCTTCCTGGTGCCTGTCGAGGTCAGAAGAGGGTGTCAGATCCCCTGGACCTGGAGTGATGAAGTTGTGAGCCACCACGTGGGTGCTTGGAATCAAGTCTACATCTTTTAAAAAGAAAATCTGGGCATCTGGAGAGATGGCTCAGCAGCTGAAGCCCTTGTTGCTCTTGCAGAGGCTGCGTGTTCAATTCCAGGAGCTCTGACTCCCTCTGCTGGCCGCCGCGGGTACTGCACACATGGTACATCTACATAACTGAAAGCAGAACACTCAACACACATAAAATAAGGGGGCTGAGGATTAAAAGAAAAATCGCTCCATCTGTTTATTTTTGTTTTATTGGGAAGGCTGCCTGCCATGGCATCTTTGTGGAAGTTAGCAGACAACTTGCAGGAGTTGGTTCCTTCCTTCCTGGAGCTCCAACTCAGGTCGTCAGGGTTGGTGAGGAACACCGTAACTCAGTGAGCCATCTCCTCCTTCCATCTATGTCTTTTTCACTGGCTTATTCTTGAGCAGAACAGTAAGGCTACAGATGATGAGGAAGGCTCGTGGGTGCAGCCTGAGCCCCTCTTTTCATGCCCATGCCTTACACGGCTGCCTTGCTTCCTCACCCCAGAGCCCTGCATGTTACCCTCAGACACAGGAGACTGCCAGGACAACCTGACTCGCTGGTACTTTGACTCTGAGAAGTACTTTTGCAGACCCTTCACATACAGTGGCTGTCGTGGGAATGCCAACAACTTCCTCAGCAAGACAGACTGCAAGAATGCCTGCACTTTGCTTGGTAAGACCCATGTCCCTAGTAGTCCGAGGTCCTTGCTTAACTACTAACGTTATACCAGTATAGTTACAGCCTCAGTTGAGGCTGAGCTGCCTTGGATCCAAACCCTAGCTCTATCACTTGCTGGTTGAAAAGCTGTTGGCCAGGAGCTTGCCTTCATGATTTTTGGCTGGGAATATAAAATGGGGAAGTTAACAGTATTTACCTAAAGGAGTTGTCGTGACTAGAAACCAAGACAATGTAAGAATTGTGAGGCTGGGAAATGAGGGAAAGTAAGCAGATAGGGGGCTTCTGGAAGTCAGGCCATGTCTTGAAGTGTTCCTGTGGGCTCCCCCCTCTCGCCATTCACGTTGCCATGCCTACACAAGGAAGTCTTGGGGTCAGAGCATGGCAAGGAGAAGGCACGGCCCTTCCTGTTCCAAGCCACCTCTCGTTCAGACAAGGTGACTCTCCAAACAGTCCATCTTGATGTCTTCCTTCTACCTAGTCTTCTGTTGTCTACAGATAAACACCTAAACTCCTTGAACTTACTGCCAAAGCTCTCTAGCTTCCAAGTAACCCTGATTAATCCAGGAGTCTAGCCCCTTCCTCTCTTTTGGGCAATTGGGTACCTGCCTCGGACTTTCTCTTCCCAAAGGTGGGTTTTCATACCACTCTCTTGAACACACTGATTCTCCTTGGCCTTTTATTTATTTAGGGGCTTAATCCTATTCTTCCAGCTCTTGATTTTATACTCCAGCTACCCATGATTTCTCTATTCTTGAAGTCTCCACTAATCCCCCCAAATGAGACAATACACAAAACATGCTCATAAACGTTGGTCTGTGGAACCTGAAGCCCAGGTCTAACTCTTTGGAGGGAGATGTTTCTCATCATATCAACCTGTTGAGCATCATCATGAGGAACCACCTTAGGAGGAAGCATAGATAGGTCCATTCCAAAACCCCAGGGAATAAGTGTAGACCTGGGAGAGCATGGTGAAGGTAAAGCCTACAGATTTCTTCTTCAGTACAATGATCAGTACCAATAACATTGGGAGCCAATGTGCTATGGGGCTTATGCACCAAATAATGTGGATTAGGATATTACTTTCCTCTGTCTGCTGCAAGTTTCTTTGCCTTCGTGATTCAGGAAGAGCAAACAGCTTGCTGAATTGTTGGCAGGATTCTGTGCCATCAAAGATATAAAAGGCATGGCATGTACAGAAACTGTGGATCTTCAATATGCATGTGTCAGCCTTGGAATAGATTTGATCAACTTATTGGCACTGTATTTCTACCTTAAGTTTTGTGAGGCAGGTTGACAAACATTCTATCATCAACACTTTGTTTTTCTTTGTTTGTTCGAACTCTGTAATCCCAGTACTCATGAGGTAGAGGCAGGAGGATTAAGAATTCAAGGCTGGCCTTGGCTACACAGTGAGTTCAAGACCAGCCTGGGGCTACACGTGACTTTGTCTCAAAACACTAAAACTGAAACAAAAGCAAGAACAACTTTTTTTTTTTAAATTTCAAATCTGAATCTGACCTGAGAAAAAGAAAGAAAAGAAAGAAGGAAGGAAGGAAGGAAGGAAGGAAGGAAGGAAGGAAGGAAGGAAGGAAGGAAGGAAGTCCTTTCATGCTACCCAGGGAGATATGCATGTTTTTTTCTCCCCATTATAACTCAAAGGGCATCTTTCACCCAATATCTGGAGCCCTTGACAGCCTGACAGTGAGGAGAGAGGATGTTTTTACATTCATTGCTGCAGAAACTCACAATCTACCACAGGCAAAGTGACAGCATGTACATCACAAACCCGAAGACGACAGCTTGTGTGGATGTCACACAACTGCCTCTATTTCACACTGGGCCAACTGAGTGGCAGGACCGGGGCTTTAGTGCGAGGGCTCCCGACATGAAGCCCACTCTATGGCATGGTGAACCTTATGTTTTTGTTCCTCCTCAGCCTACTGGGCATGGTCAGGGCAAGCTGAACCAAGGTGCAGCCATATTACCCCGAGGAGGAGGAGAAGCTCACTGCAGGTCAATGGGGTGCTGGGGTGCTGCAAACTCACCTCGGCTCTTGTTCCAGTGAAGAAAGGACAATGCCCACTCTTCCCTTTCCAAATGCGAATGGAGTGCCCGGCCGCCTGTAAGAACGACATGGATTGCCTGGAGAAGGAGAAGTGCTGTGAGTCCAAGTGTGGCTTCGTTTGTGCCAGGGCCTGGCTGGGTAAGGACTGGACAAGCCTCCCGGGGTCTACTGGGCATATGCCATGGTGTCATGATACCCCGTGAAGTGGGTGAGAAGGTAGTCTAGGGTGGCCTGGATCTCACTATAATAGGGTCAAGCCAACCTCAAACTTAACCATCCTCCTGCCTCAGCCTCCTGAGTACTACATCAGCACCTGGCTGGGAGGTGGAGAAGTCCCCTGAGCTTCAGATGTCTCTTGCCCTAATCGTTGCGGTATCTCAGGAGGCTTTCTTTAAAAAGCCCGATTGTATTCTCATGTTGACCTCCTGGCCTCTGGACCCATGTAGTGTTTTTCCAGACCTCTTGTGAGTGCAATTATTCTGTTTTTCCTCAAAAAAAAAAAAAAAAAAAAAAAAAAAACTTGCTTATTCTGAGTCTTCATCCTTTGGTGACTGCAAATTGATGGTCCAGTGGTAAGTGTGAGCATGTGTGCACAGGTGTACACACACACACACACACACACACACACACACACACCACAAATCCTTTAGGTATATTCCCCCTAAAAACCTGCATCCTGTAGGAGAGGAAGATTGTAAACACTTTTGAAGTGGATGCCTGCCCCTGACTTCTAAGTCTGGGGGTGCATTAAAGTCACTGGCAAGAGCCAGGAGGCTTTGACTGACTTCGACTGTTCCCCTGCCTTTCTGCAAGGCTTTGAGTGCTGGATAGTGCCCCATCCCCACTGTTCATAAGATAAAGGAGTTCTGAGACTCCCTCCACCTCTACTGCTCTGGGATCTGTAACTCAAGTCCACTCATTATACAGGGGAGGGGGAAATCTTATCCGTCTACTTAATTGCACAAGACCTTTTTTGATCTTGAAGTTATTAGTCCCAGAGAGTTGACACTCTGCCTTGTCCATTCTCCCCTTCTTCTTCTTCTTCTTCTTCTTCTTCTTCTTCTTCTTCTTCTTCTTCTTCTTCTTCTTCTTCTTCTTCTTCTTCTTCTTCTTCTTTTTCTTCTTCTTCTCCTCCTCCTCCTCCTCCTTCTCCCTTCTCCCTTCTCCCTTCTCCTTCTCTTTCTCCTTCTCCTTCTCCTTCTCCTTCTCCTTCTCCTTCTCCTCCTCCTCCTCCTCCTCCTCCTCCTCCTCCTCCTTCTTCTCCTCCTCCTTCTTCTTTTGGTTTTTCAAAACAGGATTTCTCTGTGTAGTTTTGGAGCCTGTCCTGGACCTCTGTAGACCAGGTTGGCCTCAAACTCACAGAGATCTCCTGGCTCTGCCTCCCGAGTGCTGGGATTAAAGGCGTGTGCAACCCCCGCCCAGCCCTCTCTTCTTAACTGTAAAGGGGAGAGGTTTAGTTAGAATAAAACCTGGGTTGAGGGGACCTGTGCAAGCATAAGGACCTGAGTGTGGGTCCCCCAAACCCTTGTAAAAGCTGTGATCTGATGCTGCCAGATGGAGACAGGGGCATCCCAGGAGCTCAGTGGCCAGCCAGTAGAACTGAAGTGAGAAGTTTCAGGTTCAGTGAGAGATTTTATCTTAAAAAAAAAAAGGTAGTGAATTGGTTGATTGAGGAAAGACATTTTAATGTCAACATCTGACCTCCACTCATACCTGCACAGGCAAGCACATCTGTGCATGCACACACACACACCACACACACACACACACACACACACACACACACACACACACAAGTAAGGAAAGAATAAAACATTATCTGGGTTTCTAAATTTGTGTCAGATTATTTCAAATATTTCAAAGTCAAGTGTTCTCTTTTACTTCACAAAGTCAAAACAGGCTTTTGCCCAAGTAAGCCCATGACGTGTTCGAAGATTGATAAGCCCAAGTGTTTAAAGGACAATGACTGTCCCCTGAATGAGAAGTGCTGCACACGCTGTGGACTGAAGTGCTTGGAACCCAAATTCTGAACGGTGAGTGGGACAAAGTACCATTGTCAGAATGATGAATTATGAGTAGCGTAATATAAAGCTGTCGCTTCTGTCTTGTCCAACTACCCTGACAAATGATGTTGTCAATTATGGCAATACTGATAGGCTTGCTGTGATTTAAATACATATATATTTAATTTAAGTTTTACTTTTATTTATGTGTAAGGATATGTGAGTGTATAGGGGTGTGTGTGTGTGTGTGTGTGTGTGTGTGTGTGTGTGTGCAGCAGAGGGCATCAGATTCCCTGGGTGCGAGCTGCCTGCTGTGGGTGGTGGGGACCAAACATGCTCTGCAAGCATCAGGTCCTACACTTGATCCCCAGAACCTATGTAAAATTTCTGGGTGTGGAAGAATGTTCTTATGATCCCAGAGCTGGGGAGACAGAGAAGGATCTATGGGGATCAGTGGCTGGCCTAATCATTGAGATCCAGGTCAATGAAAGACCCTGTCTCAAAAACAAGGCAGATGTACCTGAGGAACAAACACCCAAACTTTACATCTGGCCTCCATACATGTGTGCACACATGTACATAAGCACCAGCACACATAGCTGTACCTGCACACACATGTTCTTGCATGTACATGTACGTGCACACATACATGCTCACAAGCACATATACATGAAATACACAACCATATCCTAGTTACCAGGAAAAAATACACACAAGAGCCTTCCATACTGGGCTTGATGGCACACACATCCTGACACTCAGAAGGCTGAGGCAGGAGGATTGATACAAGACTGGGCCAGCCTGGTGTGCATTGCAAGTTCCAGGCCATCTAGGAAGACTGAGAATCCAGGGAGACCTTGTTTCAAAACAAAACAGAAACCAGGCTGGGGAAAGATGGCTCAGTGTAAAGGTGCCTGATTCCAGGATGACCTGAGATTGATCCCTGGGACCCACAGGATGGAAGGAGAGAACCAACTCCTGATGGCTGTTTTCTGACCTCCACACACATAGAATGGGACACACACACACAGTAAATAAATAAACAAATGTAATTAAAAATAGAAAACAAATAAAAATAGGATTTTTTCAAAGTTCTTATACAAAGTTATCTATCATCTATCTATCTATCTATCTATCTATCTATCTATCTATCTATCTATCTCTCACTCAATGCCATGTCTTAAAATCTAACCTATGCCCTTGCATGTAAAATAAACCCGAGGAAAATAAAGACCCTGAAACCTTTCTGGATTCTGCCAGCCTGTAGATACCCATGCAGTATGAAGACTCTGATGCCTAGCGGCCCTGGCTTGGTCCAAGGAAGACAGGACAAATACTAAGCATGTGGACTTTGGGTCTAAAACACTCTGCTATGGTATTTTCTTTCCATTTCACTTTCTGGAAGTAAAACATAAAAGAAGCAGGATCCAGAGGCAAGTAAAATCTGCCATAAGCTGGCCACTCCTCGTTTCTTCATTCACAGATGACAGAGTTTGAACTGGAAATGAACTCCTGTCCTGTGTTTCCTCTGCCATGATAAAACAGCATGACCAAAAGCAAGTCAGGGAGGAATGGTTTTTTTCTACTAGAGTTCCACATCACAGTCCATCATCAAAGAGAAGTCAGGGGCAGGAACTCAATGAAGAAACCTGGAGGCAGGAGCTGAAGCATTGGCCATGGCTGAGTGCTGCTCACTGGCTTGATCAGCCTGTTTTCTTCTATATGCCCAGAAAACCTGCCTGGGGGTGGCATCACCCACAGTGGGCTGGGCCCTCCTACATCAACCACTAATTAAGAAATGCACTACAGCTTGCCTCCAGGCCCTCCTTATGGAGGCATTTTCTCAGTGAGAATCCCTCTCCCCAAATGGCTCTAGAATTGTCCAGCTGACATAAAACTAGCCAGTACACCCCCAAAGGCTGGTGTTTTGAATGCTTGTTCCTCACTTGGTGGCGCTGTCTTGGGAGACTGTGGAAGTAGGGTCCCTCAGGGAGGAGAATAGTCCAGCTTTTGGTTCTGGCCTTGATCTCTGCTTCCCGACCTGCCCAGTGAACAGTCTCTGTCACCCTGGCTGGCCACCACAGACTGACCCGTTCCACCATGCTCCCTGTACTGATGGAAAGAAAGCCTCCCACAGTGAGCCAGAGCAAACCTCTCCACACTGAGGCTTTCTGTCCGGCATTCAGTCATAACACTAACGACACTAATACAAGAAACGTCACTTAAACACAGTGTGGCGGCGTGCGCCTTTAGTCCAAGACTCAATCTCTATGAGTTCCAGGACAGCCTGGTCTACATAGCAAGATCCAGCCCAGCTGGAGATACATAGTGAGATCTTGTCTCAAAACACAAAACAAACAAAAGTCGAGAGAGGGGGACAGAGAGAAAATTTACTTAAAAGACTGAATTCCCTCTTTTTTTTTTTTCTTCTTCAGATTTCCGCTCTCAGCCTGGACAGCAACCAGGAAGAATTACTTCCCTAATGGATAAGAGAAACCCTTTCATCTTTTGAATCACCCTTGGCATGAGGTGCTGATGGTCATCCACACAGTTGGCACACAACTGTCTGGCAGCCACTTCTCTTGACGTTCCTTCGACTGTGGATGTGACATCTTAGGCTTTGTCACTGCCACGCAGGGTGTGCCTGTCCAAGTGGCCCTGGGACTTTCCAACTCACTGGTCACTGCTGTGGAATAATCCTCTTGAACACTATAAAGATTTGTCACTCGAATTGGTTTAATAAAACGCTGATTGGCCAGTAGCCAGGCAGGAAGTATAGGTGGGGCAACCAAACTAAGAATGCTGGGAAGGAGAAGGGCAGAGTTGGAGTTGCCAGACACAGAGGAAGCAAGATGAGAATGTCGTACTGAGAACAGGTACCAACCCATGTGGCTAAACATAAATAAAAATTATGGGTTAACTTAAGTGCAAGAGCTAGTTAGTAATAAGTCTGAGCTACTGGCCCAACATTTACAATACTATAAGCCTCGGAGTGGTTATTTGGAAGCATCTGCAGGTGGGGCAGGACATAGAAAAGCTTCATTTATATATGGCGCCCATTGTCTGGTGTGGATTCACATAAGACCTGAGGAAGCTTTAAAAAGGTTCTGAATGCACAGAAACAGCCACACTGGGCTCCTAGTCTCACATCAGCAGCAGTGCAGAGACATGTCTCCTAACAGCTGCCTGAGAGATGGAGACCCTGCATTTTCTGGATGTTCTAACTCTCCTTACACTTCACTGTGGAGCCCACTACCTCCTGCACCCAAAGCCCCGAAGCTTCCTCGTGGATTCTGCCCCTATCACTGTCTGACACATGAACTTGATGCTTGTCGTGTCCGTGCTCCCATGCCACTGGGTCTGGCTTCCTGCTGCTCAATTCTTCATCTTATAATCTGTCCATTTTCTCTGCCTCTTCATTTGTGAATTTCAATCTTGCATGTTTTCCTAAAATTGACCCGTTTTTCTGTATATTCCAAATATATTATTACTACATATTGTGGAGATCTATTGTGTACCTTAATAAAGCTTGCCTGAGGATCAGAGGACAAAGCCAGCCACTGGATTAGACATAGAGGTCAGGCAGAGATCTGTCAGCATGAGGCAGTGGTGGCACACACCTTTAATTCCACAAGTGACATTGCTGGGCAGAGAACAGTATATAAGGCATGAGGAGACAGAAACTAAGGTAGTTCAGCTGAGACCCTTTTGGGTGAGGACTCAGTCTAAGGAAACAGGATTGGCTGAGGAGTTGTCGATGTGAGGCTGGCTGTGGCTTGCTCTGCTTCTCTGACCTTTCAGCTTTCACTCATATATCTGGCTCTAGGTTTTTTATTATAAGATCATCTAAGATTCGAACAGCATCATATAAATTCACATCTTGAACTTTGGTTAATGTTTTGACTCATACAGTCATGCTTCCAACCACTCATCTGCCCACTACCCATTCCATCCTCTTTCTCACTTGGCCACCATCTACCCAGGTCCCCAAGCTCAACCTTTAATCATCTACCTATTATTTTCCTCCCCCCCCAACTCTCTCATACATCAGCCTAGTTATTCATCAATTTTTACATCCACCCATTCTCAATCCTTTTATCAACCCACAAGCCAAACTTCCAATCAAATCATCTCTATCAGCAGTCCTACCCATCCTACTACTAACTATTATGTGTAGGACCTTAAATGTCTCCTACAAGCTAGCATGCTGAAGGAAGCTTTGGTCACTTGACACTATTGGGAAGCCTTAGGAGATGGGACTCTAGTCGGAGGAATAAGTCTACTGGAAGCATTCCCTGTAGGGACATACTCAGGCTATTGTTCCTTTCTTCCTGCTTCCCAGCTGCCATGAAAAGGAAGTGGGGGTGAAGGTCTACCACACATTCCCCACCATGATGGTCTGCCTCCAGACAGGTCCAAAAGAATGAGTCTAAACAACTATAAACTGAAACAGTCAACATAAAATGTTCTTTTTTTAAAATGACAAATGCCTTATTTAGAATGTGTGTTTGTGCGTGTGTGTGCACACATCCCACAGATACATGTGGAATCCAGAGGGCAATATTCAAGAATCAGTTCTTTCTTTCTACCACATGGGTCCTGGGGATCAATTTCATGTCATCAGGCCTAGCAGCAAGGACTTTTATTCACTGAGCCATCTCACAAACTCAAATTTCCCTTCTCTTAAGTTGAGTATGTTAACTATTTTGTCACAGCAACAAAAAGCTGACCAACTTTATATTCTGTTCAATCTACTTCACTGAACTTTTCATCCAACCAGCCATCCATAATCCATGCACTCAGGCATCCAAATACCCGAACGTTTCTCTCACCTCTCTTTCTACTCATCCAACTATCTCCTCCCATCTATCACTCTACTAGACACCACCCACCCATATGTTGACTTCCATACCTACCTTGCCCTGCCTGTCTTGCTCAAACAGAAAAACATGCTGAGAGTTTATTCTGAACCTCCTCATGTTAAGGACCAGTTGCTGGACATTGACCTGGTTCATGAATCTCAGAACCTATTTGGGAGAACAGATGTGCAAGTTAGGAATTCCGTTAGGTGCACTAGGAATGATATAGGGGTCATCCATACAACAGGTCTGTCATGTGAAACAAGTTCAGGACAATGACCTACACAATATGTTAACAACCCAGCCAAAGAAAGCAGAAACCCTTTTTGTTAACATTGCCCTTTGCAGAATGTCTCTCTCCCTTCTAGCCTGGGTTGAACATCTGGTGCTATGGATTCATGCCTTCTGAGAGGGCTGCTCAGGTCTGCACCCTTCTTTTTCTGATGGCACACTTTGAACCCAGCAGCTCTGAAGTGTTGTTGACCTTGATTCAGCTGTTGTCACTCAGATCTGTGACTTCATTTCAGTGTCTTCTCAGGCAACAGAGTCTGTGTCACACAGTGGAGGCCCCCTGTGGTCTGTAACATTCAACAACACTGTGGCAAATACTATCAAAAGCCTCTGATATCAGCCTGATTTCCCCCAATGCCCTGCTCTCTGTGGCAACATCTTTACTCTTTGGCCTTAGTTAAAAAAAAAGGCCCAAAGAGATGATAAAGGAGAAAATGGTGGGAAGAAACTGTAGGAGAGGGAGAAGGGAACACAGAGACTGTGGGTCTCCCATAGGAGTAAATGTTAGATACTGACATGAAGAGATACCAAGACAATAGACACTGTCAGAGACGAACAGAAGGGTGTGCTTATTGGTACGGATGTTTTAGAAAGGGGTAAATGAATGGGATAGAGGGCATTCCACATTAACTTTGAGTCACCAACATGAAGACATAAGAGGGTGGCATTTACTCTTAATGCGGCATGGGACAGTATAGAGTACTCTTTGCTCAGTACTCTGGTTGACCAGAAGGCTAGCCCTGTGTAGTCCAGGCAGCAAGGGCATAGTAAGATGTGAGCTTTCTCCATAGATGTGGGCTGTGAATGTCATTAGCTCCGCTTATGATCTCAGGAACTTGGTGTGCCCAGCAAGATAGTAGGTGACTGGCTCTCCTCCAGCGCTACAGCCAAGGTTGAGAGAATCAGCTGGGCTAAGGCAGCCAGACATTTCCTTGTTCTAGAACCACCAGCCAGTCTAGCCCCTCACCAGAATGAAGTTTTCTGGATTTGTGAGCATCCTCGTGTTATTTGGCCTGTTTGCAAATGTCCGGGGACCTAGTCTAACTGACTTTCTGTTTCCCAGTAAGTACTGGTTTTCTGCTTTTGTCTGGGAGAAAGGGAAGTTTGCTGGGAGGAAGAGACAAGGAACAGTTCCTCAGGTTTAGGTTGCCTTTCTGTGTCTTCTCCCTGGATGTGGTTTGAGCGAGGAGGGAGACACTTAGGTCTGATGTCCTTTGTGTTACTACAAGGACAAGGGTCTAGGGAAACACTCCTTGAAGTCCCTTTGAAGAACTATCTTCCTGGGGGAGGTAGAGAAGAATCATAGATCCAGCATTTATAGGAAGACCCCTCACCCCTCAAGTGAGGCAGGCCCCTTTGTCGGGAGCTCTGGGGTCAGAGTTGGTGGGTCGAATAAGGGTAGCCTGGTGATCTTGAGCAAAATATTTAAATTTCATGTAGCCTCTCTGAAACTTGATTCCGAAACCCAGCTGTGGCTGGGAGAGGAATCACTGTACAATGTCGCCCTCCAGAGGAAATCACAAACAAGGCTACCGCAAGACTGACTATAGAGCAGCCTAAACCAGGCTCTAGGCTTTGGATCCCAAAGCGGCCTTCCCAGTGTCTTGAGACAGTTCAGGTTGTTACCATATGAAGGAGATGCTGAGGATATCTAGTGCCTAGAAGCTAAGGTTGCTGCTAAGGGTCCCACAAAGCACAAGACAGTTCCCATGGCCAACAGGTGTCTCCAGTGACTGAAAACTGTTGCTTCAGCAGCTGGGGGTAGACCAAGGATGGAGATAAGAAGGTAGAGAGTTGGGGGTGGCTGAAGAGCTTAGAGGACAGGGTAGTGTGGGAAACAGGAGTGAGGAAAAGGATTCCTTCAGGGTGAACAAACTTGAACACACGCTTCCCTTGACTCCCTAAACTGAAGGCCCCCAAGACTCAAAGACTGCTTCTTCCTTAGGGAGATGCCCCCGATTCAGAGAACACTGTGAACACAAAGAAATGAACCTGTGTACCAGGGACAGAGATTGCCAGGGGAAACAGAAGTGCTGCCTTTTCAACTGTGGGAAGAAATGTTTAGACCCCCAACAAGGTAATATGAAAGGCTTCGGAACACCACACGCCTTCTGCCCGTCTCCTCCCCTGCCCACCTGGGCTGCCATTGCCCCGGCTCACTGAGGGGTGCTGTTTAGGTGAGACTGCTGGATTTGGGCTCCTGCACCTTAGAGTTAGTACAGCTCCTGAAAAGGTGTGTGGTAGTAATGTCCTTATCCTAGTGGGTAATATATGAGCCTCAGTTTCCCCCAAATAAATGACGAGTGCATGGGTGGGATTGAATCAGACCATTTCTTGACTGTTTTTCACCACCATGATTTTCTGAGTCCCCAAGTGGCCGTCCTCATCCTAACATATGCTCACATTGTCTGTGACAAGCAAGGTGATTTATCTTTCTTAGCTTTTCACTGCTGAGCAATTGCCTCTCTGCCCAGATGAATCTGACTTTGTATTAGGAAACCTGCCCTGACATTCCAGATCAGAGCTGCAATCTCATCTCCGTCCCTGCCTCTCTGAACTCCCAAAAGGCTATCCGAGATTCTTCATTTATTTAGAAAGAGTTACTAAGTGTTTCTGATATCCATTTTTAAAGTTCATTTTGTGCTAATAAAATATATGAGAGAGGTTAATTATGAAGGAGAAGGGCTTATTTAGGTCAGTTTTTGAGGCTGGGACCACACATCATGGGTAGGTACCAGCATGGACCCCATAGGAGATGATGGGCGGGAGGGGTCACATGATCACCAGAAACCAAGAGGGGCTTAGGGTCCTACCATCCATTTTGGAGGACATGTTCCAGTTGATCTAGGAGTCTCCCAACAGATCTCATCTCTTGAAGGTACCACAACCTTGTGGACCAAGACTCCAAAACATGAGCCTTGAGGGGAACACATGTCAGCCATATCCAGACCTCAGTGCCTGTTCTAGCACCCAGCCTGTTCACTGTGGTCAGGGCACCGTGAAGTCTCGAGGTAACCACACTCAGAGCTGAGTTCAGAATAAAGGGTCAGAGTGGAAGGGAGGCTGGAAAGGCTCACCAGGGAGGGAATGTCTTGCAAAGACCTCAGTGGGGGATCCCAGGGAGGTAGAGAGTGAGCATGATGCCAGTCATTGGAAAAGGCCCTCAGTGTGCTCAGATCATATAGTCTGATGGGCCCGAAGAAAGACTCTCATCTTAATCCTAAGAACCATGGACTTGAAGACCTTTAGAAGCAGGCGATGAAATGACCCACATGTGTGACCCTCCAGAGTGCAAGGGGGTTACTAGGGGGACTGAATGTGTGAGAGGATTTCCAGGAGAAGGGAAGTGATGGATTCACCTGGACATAGCTCAGTGAAGGAAGGAGTGGGTGGCACTTGAAAAGTATTGAGGAATGTGGGATGTGACAGGACAACAGAGCTGACAGACAAGATGACATGTCAGGGGTCTGACTCCAGACTTCCTAAATTCGGATCTCAGGTCCGGTTTTTAGCATAATGAGAAATCCAAGGGAGTCTGGGTAAGGGTGTTAGGGAGTTTATTATGACATAAACTGGGGAGAACAACTCACTAAACAGGATAGGTGAAATCGTCGCAGAATCCTGGAAGGGTGATGGCTAGTCCCATGCTGCTTCTGCTGCTTGAGTCAACCTACACCATGCAAGCCCATGAGGGGGAGAAGAGAGTGAGGAGTATGTGCCTCTTGGGTCTTAAGCTAGCCCTGAGGCCATGTGCTAGGGCCTAGTACCTCGAGGTCGTGGATGGAACAGGTACCCGCTACCTCTTTTTAAAAATCTTGAACAAATTAACATTCTTTCTCTGTGCTTCCACTTCTTCACACGACAAAAGGACCTGGGTTAATGGCTCTGTTCACTCCCTTAGAGTGCTCAGAGCAAGGCCAGGCACAGGGCAGAGTCACCTGAGGCCCATTAGTTTAACTGGCCTGAGAACTGAACAAGGGTGATCAAGTGTCTTCTTAGTCTCTGAAAGCATTCAGCAAATGGTAAGTGCTCAGGGAATGAGTTATTCGGTTCATGTCAGGGTACGTCCTCCTTCCCCTTTAACACACCATAAAGCTCTGTACCATGCCAGGCCACCTGCTAGACATCTGAACCCCAAAATGAAGTCAGGCACAATCCCTGCACACTGAAAATCCACCATCCCAGGAACAAGACTGGAGGTGTTTTTTTAAAGATGATAAATGAACACACAAGCTTCAGAAATAAGGTAGGGAAATGCAGGCTTTGATTCAGGCAATGGCCATGATGTGGGATACAGAGTGGAGTTAAGAGAGACATCACAGGGAACTGATTTTTGAGAAAGGTTTTGAACAAAGAATAGGCATTCTGCTAGCAAGCAATGGTGTGTCTGGCTGTGCACTGGTAGGGTGGTGTTGTGTAGCATGGTGTGCCGAACTGAAAATCGCCATAGCATGGGGCTTAAAAGGATTCCATGGCAGAAGAGACCAGAGCCAGGCATAGGAGCCAGGAGATGAAGGACACTGTGAGTCACGGAAGGACCTTGTAATGAAGCTGAGGTCTACCCTGTGGAATGACATGATCGGTTTGTCTTCAAATCCATTAGCTCTTCCTCCCTGGTGGTCTCCATGGCAGATGGATTGGAGGAGCCAGGGATGAAGGCAGGAGGAGGAATCAGAGGCTGCCTCAATGGAGACTGGGGCTTGAAGAGCCCGGCAGAGAGGTGAACTGTGAGGAGGTGGGAAGCAGCTGCTGTGGGGCCTCATGGTCAAGGAGCCTGTGGGTCATCTGGAGCCTGTGTGAGTCTGTTAGCACCCCTGGAAGAAAGTGTCATGGACCGCTGGCTTCAGTGATCGTAATGTGTTTTCTGACAGTTCCCCAGGCTCAAAGGAAGAGGTTAGGTGACTGTGGGGTTCCAGGGAGGTCAGAGGAAACTTTTGTGGAGTCTCTTGTCTCCTTCCACCTTTTCATGGGTTCTGAGACTGAACTCAGGTCCTCGGGCTTACACAGGAAGTGCCTTCATTTGTTGAGCCGTCTCCCTGGCTCATGAATGAGAACTTGATTACACATGTCTCTACTAATATCTGGTGGCTTGCTGGCAATCTGTGGCATCCCTTGGTCTGTAGATACAGCATTCTGATCTCTACTCTCAAGTGCACACAGCCTCCCCCCTGGTGTGTGCATCTCTGTCCAAACTTACTCCTTTTTCAAAGAGCCCCAGCCATATTGGATCAGAGGCCCTTGGTGCTCCAATATGCAACCACCTTAGTTGATTGTATCTGTAGACTGAAGGTCCAGTTCAATAACAGAGTGCTTGCCTAGCATGCATGAAGTCCCCAGTCCATTCTTAGTACCCCCAGAAACAGGACAGGGGAGGATGTCACCTGTGTAGTAATTCTTTTGCCTTGCTATGACAAAATGCCCAACAGAAACAACCAATGTCCAAATGGTTTCTTTTGGCTTGTGGCTTTGAAGGGCCTCGGTACATCACTATGAAAACAGCATGGCGGAGTTTGTGGTGTCAGAAGTGCGTGGTGGCTTCAGACAAGGAAGCAGGGCTAAGCTATAACCTTAAAAAGCCCTCCCCTAGCAACCTACTTCCTCCAGCTAGACTTCACCTCCTAACAGGTCCCACAGCCTCCCAAAATATCATCCCTAGTTGGTGACAAGCACTCAAAATGCAAGCCTGTGAGGGACATTTCATGTTCAAACCATAGCCACCGGAAAAGATCCTACCTCCAGGGATGCAGATACTCACCACAGCATCTCCCAGCAAGTACATGCAATATGTTCATGATGCCGAACCCCTAGAGTGTGAGAGGGAAAAGAATTCTGTTCTAAATTCATGCAAGTGGCTTTCGGAGAAAGGGATGACATTGTTTTGTTCCGGATTGCACTCTTGAGTTCTCAACCCTGGGCTCTCTCTGCAGATATATGTAGCCTGCCAAAAGACTCTGGCTACTGTTTGGCTTATTTCCCCCGTTGGTGGTATAATAAGGAAAACAGCACGTGCCAACTCTTCATCTATGGTGGCTGTCAGGGAAACAATAACAACTTCCAATCCCAAAGAATATGCCAGAACGTCTGCAAAAAAAGAAGTGAGTCTTGGGGGCCCCATCTAAAATCCTCACCAGAGCTGTCCTGGGAGGTGTGGGTGTGGGCTGGCCTGTCCTTCTCAGACCTGACGTAACTGATCTGATCCGGAGCAGTGGGGGGGGGGGGTAGGGGGCAAATGGACCCGAGACTGTGGCCCTCTGGAAACTGAAGAAGGCATGGGGAGCTAGCAAACAAGAAGGGATTTAGGAGGGGTGAAGGGGAATGGAGAAGGGTCCCAAAGATCAACTGCAAAATGACCAGCGTGTCCAGCCCCACCTGGGCACGGTGACCAGGGAACCGTCCCGGGCCATCACCTTCTTCTTCACTTTCTTTCGCCGGTGATCTGACTCTGTCCATCTTTCCTTGAAAGAACAAACTGACTTTTGTTTTAATATTCTTTTGAGTGGGCATACAAAATAACAGGTTTCATCATATTTTCATCCCTAGATGCTTGCTCACATCCAACCAACTCCCATCAACAAACCCTGCTTTGAATCTCCTCTCATGAAAGGATGTAGAGACATAACTCGGGCTCCAGAGGTAAACTGAACCCAAGATTCTCAGCTCTAACTTGTATCTGTGTTCTCAACAGGATCTTCCACCTGAACAGAGGACATGCTGGGAAAACCGTCAGGATTCGGCTTCTGCTCCAAGCTCTGTGTACCCGCTGGATCCTCCAGAATGGCTTCTGGTCACTGCTCTGAGCGAGCACTCCAAGGCCTTAGGTCTTCCCAACTGTGAATCCTGGGATGCCTTCCCTCGAACCATGTCCAGTTCCTGGTCATAATCCCTCCTCTTAGGATCCCATCACTAACAGTGCCTTGTCTGCTCAGCCCCGCTGTCAGGGGCTCCCTGTTCATTTCCACGTGGCTCTCAGCTTTATTCAGTAAAGGATTTGGCTTCACCCTGTGCCTCTGAGACTGGGTAATTCACACATCTTCAGTGTGGGGAGAGTGAGGCGGTGGTGAAGCTTCTGTGGCATCACTCAAGGGCATGTGGGCGCCACATCCTTGACAACTGGGACGTTCAGGGACTTTTTTTTCTCTCTCCTCTGTCTAAGGCCTGTGGATAATGCCTTGGTTTGTATGTCACAGAAACTCACTCTGGGACAAGGGAAGGGGTTGAGTGGCTTCCTTTGGGAAATTCCCCTAAGAAATATGAGATGGGGACTGTGACAAGTGATTCCCCGGGAGAGGAGATGCAGACTGTGGCAGGGACCGCTGCTGCTGCACCTCAACATACTTGATTTCAGCCGGGCGGTGGGGCGCACGCCTTTAATCCCAGCACTCAGGAGGCAGAGCCAGGCTGATCTCTGTGAGTTCGAGGCCAGCCTGGGCTACCAAGTGAGTCCCAGGAAAGGCACAAAACTACACAGAGAAACCCTGTCTCAAAAAACCAAAAAAAAAAAAAAAAAAAAAAACCCAAAAAACATACAAAAAAAAAAAAAAACCCCAAAAAAAACAAAAAACTTGATTTCCACTCAACTGCCTGCAACAGCAAGAATGAGTTCCAGAGCACACTGGTGTTTTTGTTTGTTTGTTTGTTTTTGTTTTTGTTTTTTCAATCAAATTTGTTTTAATTGCAGTGATTTTTTTAGTTAGTTGCTGCTGGGAAACTGTAACATACTCCCACTAATTATAGTTTAGAGAGTCATATGAACCAATAAAACATGCCTCCAAATTTTCTACATCTACCTCCAGCAACAGGGAAGTGGAGATTCTGGTCCGGTGTTTCTTGGATGCCCGAGATATTAAACCTCTCATGCACATCCCGGAATGTTCCACACTCAAACTGAGTAGGCTCCAAAAAAGAAAAAAAAGTGGGGCAGAAAGTAAAGTAAAACTTTGGAACGTGACAGGAGGCAATTCCACCACAAGCAAGGAAACCAATACAGGGTTCTGTCGTGGATGAGCATACACGGGTGACTGGGGACACAGCTAAGGAGTAAAGAGCTTTGCCTCACAGGTGAGAGGACCCGAATTCAGATCCCCAGAACCCATATAAAGCCAGGCGGGGTAGCACATACCTGTAATTACAGCGCTTCTATTAAGATGAACAGAAAAGACAGAAGAATTCCAGAAGCTTGTGGGCCAGCTAGCCTGGATGATACTGATATGAAGAGGGGTGGGGGGTGGGGGGGTGGGGGGAGGCTAGGCGGGGTGACTATGAGACCCTGTGTCAAACAAGGTAGAAGAGGAAATCCCACATCAGAGATTGTCCTCTGACCTCCACACATGGGTCATGGAAACCTGCACACACACACACACACACACACACACACACACACACACAACTGTATAAATTCCATTTACAAGAAGTATCTAGAACAGGAGTCGGACATGATGTTTCAGGCCTGTATTCACAGATACTC
Source organism: Peromyscus leucopus (assembly GCF_004664715.2). Lineage (NCBI taxonomy): Eukaryota > Metazoa > Chordata > Mammalia > Rodentia > Cricetidae > Peromyscus > Peromyscus leucopus. The sequence continues at coordinate 147,970,672 of NC_051066.1, read as the reverse complement.
AGGAAGCGAAGGCAGGAGGATTACAGGTTCAAGACCTGCCGGGCAAGTTAGTAAAACCCTGTGTAATTCTTTTTAAAAAAGGAAAAAGAAGGCTAGGACTGTAACTCAGAGGTAGAGCATTTGTTTGTGTGAGGCCCTGGGCTGAAAACCACCCCAGGCAAAGAAAAGACAGCAGGAAATTCTATAAGATGGGAAGCAGTCTCAGGGGCTGGAGTGGACTGGAGGCTTGAGAGTGATTGCTCTTGAAACGGAGTTTATAGTTGGAGTGATAGAAACATTTTGGAACCAGTAAACACGACCCACAATCATATACATATACTAAGAAAAGAAGAAGATGGATTCCATATTGTTGACCTAAAAATGGTCGCTTTTATCTGGAGGAATTCTACCACAGTTTTTCGAAATACAAGCCATGGAAACGTCTCTTGCAGTTTCAGATGAAGTCTTAGGTGAGTCAAGTGTATCCGGCTGCAGCCAGCAGTTCCTGCCTCAGTTTCCCCTTGCATTGCTCTCGTGTGTCCACACTGCATCTGCTCCCTTACTAATGCTCCAAGATTTGAGTTGAGGGAATGTTCCAGAACCATGGGAGAGCCACTTGGTCCCTCCTGCAGCTGACTCTGAGCCCTTGTGTCCCGCAGCCTCTGCTAACCTGCTCTTGTGACAGGAACCCTCAGGCCACTGCTTTCCTGTCTTTGAGATGCCACCACCTGTCCGGATGCTCACCAGGAACCTTAGGTTCGTGCCCACCTGACCGTCTTTGCTCTTGGCTGGTGACAAAAGGAGACGAGTGGACAAGACGAGAGAGAAAAGGCAAAGGGAGCTGGAGGGTAGGGGACGGAGACTCGGCAGAGTCGCTGAAAAGGAGAAAAAGGAGGCACAGGGTAAACACAGATAATAGTCCAGAGATGAGGACAAGACACAGCCAAGGCAGGGTGCAGCTGACTGGTCTAGTGTTTGCCAGCACGCCTTAAGCCCCATGCCCACTCCAGTCCCAGGTGAGCCCGGGGAGGTGATGCAGGTCTGTAATCCCAGCACTGGGGAGGTGGATGCAGAAGGAGCAGAAGTCTCCCACTCCATAGCAAGTTTGAGACCAGCCTGGGATAGATGGGATCCTGTTTCAAAAGGAGAGAGGAGAGAGGGAGAAGGATGGAAGGAAGGAAAGAAGAAACAAAGGGAGGGGAGAGGGGAAAGGAGAGAAACAGAAAAATAAGATGAGGATTTGGCATGCAGGAGAAAAGTGAAATCCTGAAGACAACGGACTAGGGTACTGTCTGTGGTGATGATCCTGGTTGTCAGCTGGGAATGAGTAACCTCAGTTGAAGAACTGTCTCCTTCAGATTAGCTTACGAACACACCTACAGGGAACTTTCTGGATTTCAGATGGTGGGAGGCCTAGAGCACTGTGCACAGTACCCCCTCTGGATAGGTGACTCTGGGGTGTATAAGGAAAGTGAGCCAGCCAGAGGAACCAAGCCAGTAAGCAGTGTCCTCCATGGTCTCTGCTTCAGTTTCCGTCCTCCAGCGTCCTGCCTTGGCTTCCTTCCATAATGGACTGTAACCTGTGAGCAAAACTAGACCCTCCCTCAGCTGCTTTTAGTCTGTGTTAATCTCAGCAACAGGAAAGCAGCCTAGAAAACTCCCAATTTCCAATCTCCCGCCCCTGGGAAAAGGGAGGTTCTAGAATTCACATAACTTTGCTAAGAGATTGTAAAAGACTCCAAGCAAGTGCACCCCTCTCCCTAGTAGGCCAGAGAGTCAGAAAACCTCAGCTTGGATTGGCCCAGACCAGAGAGTCAGAGATCTTTCCTCCACAGCATGCACTGTGGGTACAGCCCGGCCACTGATGGCCTCCGGGAGGGAACATGACTGGCTCGTGTCCAGAGTTTCCTCCTGGACTGTTGGGGCACAGAGTCACAGAGCCACAGAGCAAGGGCTGGAGCCACTGACCAGCTCCTCCTGCTTTAAAGCCTCCAGCCAGGCTTCTGCTTCCTAAAATGAGACTCTGGGGACTTCTGACATTCCTGGTCCCTTTCATCTTCCTATGGGGCATCTGGGAACCTGAGCTGGCAGAGGGGTTCTTAATGAGTAAGTACTGGGGTGCAGTTCTTAGCATGGGGAGAAGAAATTTCCTGGGGTTAAACAGCAAGACACACTGCAGATGAGAGTGTGTCCCCGGGTGGGAGTGAGACGTTTGGGATCACTGTTTCCCGCCATCTTGGAAAGATGCCCGGGGTGAACACAGGGTGCTGGGTCTGTGGTAGTTGACTCTGCACCATAATAAGGAATTCTTCCTGGAGGTACTGGGACTAGTGGACATTAAATGGACACTGGGGATTAAACAGCCCAAGGGATTTCCACTGAAGGATGAGCCTCTCCCTAGCACCACCCCATCAGCCTCCTCACCTGCCCACCGCACCTCCCCCAAGCTTTCCTGTATCCACACAGGGCCTTACCTGTGTGCTAAAGAACAGCCTCCAGGGGCCCTTTGAATGGTGACGCATGGGGATTTCATCCTTGCCAGCTGAAACACGTTGAGCACTTGAAGGTAGTGGGGCAAGTGAGTGCTTAGGAGGCCCCGTGACAGGCACAGATTCTGGGTCTACTCCTGCTGACCTGTGTGAGCCTACCCAAGTCCACAGCGCCTCCCCACACTCTGGGTGCCTCTGTTCACTGTGTGGAGCACTGACAGGACTTACTGGGAACTGTGCAGTGAGGAGCAGGGGGAAGGCCAAGTGCTCCCTAAGTCCTCCGTTAGTATCACTCACTGTTCTTTTAGCCCAGGCATCTTGACCTAGACTTTTCAAACTTTGTTCCAGCAGCCTTCAGGACAACAATCTGGGCAAACAGTGAGAGGTACAGGGGCCAACCAAGGACAAAGCCAAAGGATCAGAACAGTCCCCAAGGAGCGGGTCCCTCTCTGGGGGATCCTGTAGGTGGTGGAGAGAGGGCTAGGGAAGGTCCCAGGGATTGGGAGCTGAGTCATCACAGGTGGAGATGAGGCCAGTGCTGGGGAAACCCTGAGTCGCTGAGGGTTACCTCCTCCCATGACAGTTGAGGGGCAAACATGCTTCCTCAGCTCTGCAGCGGCGCCTGGAACTGGGAAGAACATATCTCCTTCAACCCCTCACTCGACCACCCCTTCTGCTCCTATAGAATCATGCCCAAGAGTCAGACTAAAGTGTGAAGTTGAAGAAAGAAATGAGTGTACGAGGCACCGACACTGTCCAGACAAGAAGAGATGCTGCCTATTCAGCTGTGGAAAGAAATGCTTAGACCTCAGAGAAGGTACCTCTCTGACCCCCTGAGCTGCCCCCAGCCTCCTGCTTCCGCGTTTCCCCACCCTCGGCGAGGGCTACTGTTCACTAAGATCCCATGGCATCTTCTACTTGGTGCAGATCTTGTAGGTACTGGCCCGGGAGACCTCTCTTGTAACAGTTTGTCTTTTTGAGTAAATTATGTGGCTGAGGTTCTTTTTCCTTTCTGAACCTCATTTTTCCTTCTTAAGATAGATGTGGGCACTGGGTCATGTGATCCCCTTGACCACTCTTAGGTGCTGTTCTGAGATGCTAGCAACGTCTCAGCAAACAGCAATGGCGTGTCTGGTTGCAGGATGAGCATGAGGCAGGTGTCCTGCAATTCCTGGCTTGTTTGTCCAGCCTCGGACTGACACAAACCCAGGGTACCGTCTTCATTGCTGTAGCCTTTCCTACTCTTTCCTCTCTGCTCAGATCCTTGAGCTCTACAAAAGGCCATCAAAACTATCCACCCATTTTATCAATCAACAGATATTTACGGGTGCTCGCGACACCCACGATGGACTCCACCTGCTCACTGTGGCCATGAAAGCTTTTCCTGGGAAAGGTATATAGGACTTGGAATCTGAAGGATGGGTAGTATGCAGGCAAACACAGGGAGGAGTAGCCTTCCAGACACCAGCAAGTGCTCACAGGAAGGCCCTGTCAGGAGACATGTGACCAGGCCTGGAAACACTGGCAAGTGAAGAAGGTGAAGCTGGAGGAGGGAGGGCGCCCAGAGGTCTGGACTTGATCCTCCCTGTGGTCCTAACCCCTGACTGTGCTCTGCTTGGGTGCTGGTTGCTGAGTCAGGGAATTGCTCGTAGGCCAGGCTGACCTCGACCTTGACATCCTCCTGCCTCAGCCTTCTGATGTTGGGGGTTCCAAGCGTGCACTACCACAGCTGGTGGGTCGTCTACATTTAACTCCCTCACCAGCTGTGTGACATCAGGAGACTCACTTCTCCTCTGCAGTCTCCTGTCCCTACCTGCACAGGGAGAACCGTAGGAGGACGACCACACGAGAGGAGATGCTAACGTGCGTCAACTGCTAAACCCACGGCAACGCTTTAATAGCAAAGATGTGTGGCTGTGACAGTGTTTACAGTGGGAAATCAGCTGCTCAGTCGATGCTCAAGTCTGGGATCTTCCTTCCTTCTCACTCTCCCTCCCCCCTCTTTTCCTCCCCCTCTTTCTTCCTCTCTTTCTTTCTTTCTTTCTTTCTTTCTTTCTTCCTTCCTTCCTCCCTTTCTTTCTTTCTTCCTCCCCCCTCTCTTCCTTTCTTTCTCTCTTTCTTCCTTTCTGAGAACATTCCTGAAATATTCATTCCTTGCCAAATAATCTCCTCAGAACTGCTGTTCCAAGCTAAGGCACAGTCATTGCCCATGAAGAGCTCATGTTCTCCAGCACTCAGAAGATATGGATAAAGTCATGATAAATCTTCATCACAGACATAAAACGGATGCATGAACATCAAGGGCTAAAGAGTAGACCTTGGAGACATCAGAAAGGCATTGATGCCTGGGAGTGTTTCGATATTGGAGACAGGGTCTTCTGAATAGCTCAGGGCAGCCTTGAAATCACTGCAATCCTCCTGCCTCAGCTTCCCAAGTGCTAGGATGTCAGGCAAATGCCACCATACCTGGCTAGTGGAAGGGTTTTGAAGGATGAATAGGAGTGTGCCTTGTTAGGAAGAGCAGCTCGAGGTTGAGCCCTGTGAAGGCGTGCAGACGGGAGAACAGGGTGACGTCCACGCATGAGTTTGAAAGGATGAGTGTTAGGAGCAGCAAAAGAGAGAAGCTGTGGAGAGGGAAGACATGGACTTTCAGGCTGGGAGGTAACTTTGTCCTGAGCTAGTGGGTCAGTTACTCGGGAACCTGATGTCCAGTAGACTGGAGATGTTTGAACTTAGATGGTGGCCATTCCTGGCAGAAGGAAGAAAGGAGGTCCATTCATGAGGCAAAATCATCAAGAAGTCGTTGTTCAGATGCTGCAGAGAGAGTGAAAAAACTGTGTGCAATGGCTACTTCTGTTCCTGTGACGGTCCTGTCCTGACAAGCAAAGTGGTACTCTGTGTTATCATCCTGCCGATGAAGAAGCCAGGACCAAAGAGGCTGAAGTGGGTGGTCAGATCTCCCACTGAGCTGGAAGCACAGCTCTGAGCTAGACAAGGAGCAGTGGGCAGAGGAAAGGGATGGGATTGTCCCCTAGGAGACAGCATCCAAATATCTGTCTCCCATGATTTCCCCACAGATATATGCAGTCTGCCACCAGATCCGGGCCCCTGCTTGGCTTACTTTCCGCGCTGGTGGTATAATAAAGAAACTGAGCTCTGTACGGAATTCGTCTATGGTGGTTGCCAAGGGAACCCTAATAACTTCCAGACTGAAGGTATCTGCAATGTTGTCTGCAAAATGAAACGTAAGTGTTAAAGGTCCCCAACCTGCATCTTTACTAAGACTAAACAGCTATTTGAGCATCAATCCTTTCCAAGACCTGAGCAGGCCTGGGGGTGCAAATGGAAGGACCTGGGGAGGAGAGGACAGGAGGGAGGCGCTAGGCAAGGGGAAGGACCTGGGGAGGAGAGGACAGGAGGGAGGCGCTAGGCAAGGGGAAGCCTGCAAGTCTGAGGTGAGTCGTGGGAACAGAAAGGACACAGGAGAGAGGAGCTCCTGGACCAACTCAGAGGAGCAGCGTGTGAGCTACCATGGTCACCACCCTGGAACAACAGGTCTAAAGTGGAAAATCAGAAGTCTTGATGGGTCACTCTGAGCACAGCACTCACATCACCTCTGGTTTCCCTGCTGGCCCGAGGATGTGAAAATGATCCCATACCTTTCCATTAGCTGAAAGATCTGCTTCCCAAGGTGACTGCAGCCAAGCAGCTCCATCCTTACCTTTGTGTCTTGCAGGCAGATCTTCCTGGATGTGATAAGTTTGAGCTGGAAGAAGCTCCAGGTCTTGGCTCCTAATCGGAGACTTTCTTCTGTGAGCCCAGCAGATGCTCTGGATTGGCTGACACTGGCCAAGTCTTAGCCACTAAGACTTTGGCTGTTCCCAAAACAGAACCCCAGAACTTGCTTATTCCCTTTCCCCCACCCCAGCTTCTCTTCAGATGTAATCCCTTTCATCCTTGGACCCCTTCTCAGTGTAAGACCCCATCACCTCATCTTTCAGTGTTCTCATTCATTCCTTTGAAGGCTCTAGTTCTTCCTAATAAAGGATCCCGTGAGTTCTGATGTCTCAGAGTCTGAATAACTCATCTGTTGTCTGCAGGTGAACATCTGTTCACAGGCCTCTATATGATAATGCCCTCATCCATTCATGGCCCTCTGTATGCAGATGTTCACATCTGTTTACATCTCTCTGTATGCAACTGTCCCCATCTGTTGACAGTCCTCTATAAGCAGGTGTTCACATCTGTCCACAGTCATCTGTATTCGGATGTTCAAATTTGTTCAACGGCTTCTGTATGCAGATACCACATCTGTCCACAGCTCTCTGTATCCTTGTTTGTGTGTTACTATATAGAGACAAAACTCTAAGGATCACACACACACACACACACACACACACACACACACACTGTTACATAAATCCATTTAAGTATCAGGGTAAAAATAATCAATAATCAAAAATCTGTGGTGCTTCTATATACCAATAAAGTTACACAGGAGGAAAATTTAGAAAACAATCATATTTGCATAGGTAACAGCAAAACAAAAACAAAGTTCTTCAAATCATCCAAAGGGCAAAAGTTGTGTACACCAAGAGTCATGAAGCATTGATGAAGAAAATTAAAAACAAAACAAAACAAACACAGATCTATGAAGAACTATCTTAGGTTCATAAATAAAAAGAATTCATATTGCCAAAATGTCCAGACTACTTCCACTCTGCTGTGGAATATTCCTTTACGTTGTGTGAAAATGTGTCACTGTGATTGGTTTAATAAAAAGCTAGACAGGACTTCTGAACAGAGAGAACTCTGGGAAGAAGAAGGCAGAGTTGCCAGCCAGATGTGGAATAACCAGGATGGGCATAATAAAGATGAGGTAACAAGTGCATGGGAGAATGTAGAGTTAAAAATATGGGTTAATTTAAGAGCTAATTAGAAACAAGCCTAAGCTAAGGCTGAACTTTCATAATTAATAATAAGTCTGTGCCATTTTTTTGTGAGTATTGGCCCCAAAATAAAAGTCTGTCTACACCAATCATCTATACATTCCATAGAACAAAAGCATTTTAACAGAAAAAAGAATAAGAAGGCCCAAATTTAAATCTCATTGTGGCCCTTAGCAACACCCTAGTGCATCCTATTGTATACCCTAACTGGCACAGTAGGGTGTCCAGGGCCTGTTTCCCACCATAATGGGAACGTGAATGATTGATGATATCAAACAGCACTTTTCACTTCTGAGAAAACATGACACTGAAGGAATCCTACCAGACTTGATAAGCACCTGCTACTCAATCATACTCCTCACGGCATTCAGTCCTGCTTCGGTTTGCCATACATGAGTGACTAGAACAAATTGCTCCTGCCCCGGCACCAATGTGCCCCGGCACTAGCCTTAGAAATGGCTAGTGTGTGCCCTGTGGTGATAACATCTGCTCCTGCTTCTGCTCAGGAATGAACATAAAGCATTCAGGGATGGGCACAGAGAACTCCAGCACTGAAGGACCTCGTGGAACTGAATGACCCTACGTCTCTATTACTTCCTCATTGTAGTAGATGCCACCAGGAAGACAATCTTTGGTTGTTTTCAGGGTGCAGGACCTCTCATTTCTCTCTCCAGATGTTCCTCTTGGATCTACCTCCATAACCAGAATGCATGTGAGAGCTTAGGTAACTTGGAAACAGGAGCATCCAGGGTAACCGAACCACTTGTCTTTATCTCTGCAAGTGTACAAACTGAAAATTCTAATAAGGAATGAAAGCCGGGCGGTGGTGGCGCACGCCTTTAATCTCAGCACTTGGGAGGCAGAACCAGGCTGATCTCTGTGAGTTTGAGGCCAGCCTGGTCTACAGAGTGAGATCCAGGACAGGCACCAAAACTACACAGAGAAACCCTGTCTCAAAAAATAAATTAAAAAAAAAATAATAAAACAGAAAGAAAGAAATTGTTCAAAACCACACAGTAGTAGGTCATAACAAAATCAGCTAAAACTTAGACCTAAAGAGTGGCTGGGGCCAGGCGTGATAGAGCCATAGCTGTTACACGGAGAAACCCTGTCTCGAATAACAAAAACAAAACACAGATGACTTTAGGGGGAAAAAAAATCTGTTACTTTGCTTCTAATATTCATCATCTAACTTTCCTGGAACTGAAGAATTCTCTACCATGGAAGTCTTGCTTAGAGTTAAAACCACGATTTCTGTTAGGGCTGAGAAATCCAGACTCCCGGTCGTTATTCTTCAAGATCCAGTAAAGGACACAGGAGCAGCGGGGCTGGGGAGATACAGAGAGCTCACTCTGAATCCGCAGAACCCACACAAAGCCAGGCACAAGAACAGTGCTTGTCTGAAATCCCAGTGCTCCTAGAGAGAGATGGGAGGTGGAAATGGGAGAACTCCGGGGAGTCTGCAGGCCAGCTAGACTGGTGCAGTAACTGCAGCAGTAACTGTCAGGAAACCCTGCCTCAAACAAGGTGGGAGGCAGGGACCAACACTCAAGGTTATTCTCCGGCCTCCACATGTGTGTCATGGCCTGCATGCAGGAGCAAAGTCTGTGTGACACAATACGATGCGCACATAGAAAATGAATAAATAACACAGAAACAAAACCAAGCATTTGCACCATGGGGTTTATAGTCCCATGAATGTTGGAGAGTAATGGGAAGAAGGGGGAAGTTGAGGTATTTTTACTTCTAGATTTGGAAGCAGAGGGGTCATTTTATTGGAAGAATCTCTGAGTTCATGGAAAGAGCCTAAGTAAAACTGATACTCATGGAAGAACAGAGTAGGATGTGTGTACCTGGACTCTATCTTCTAGAATGTTCTGTGGCTGGATTCTGACCTCTCGGGGCTCTAATGATTTTTGGAGCACTGGGTGGAAAGGTGTGGCCACCAGGAGATGGTATCTAAGGGGAAATAAAGGAAAGCAGGTTTGGAGATGCCAGAAGTCAGTGAAGGGACATAATAGCCTGCAGAGTCCCATTCCTAATACCACAGAGAACATGGGCTTATTGCTGAGAGACTGTAGGTAAGTAATCTGCATATTTGTTCTTCCAGCCTCCCCTGCAGCCAGGAAGAAATAAGTACACAATGTGGTGATTGATGAGACTCTCCCATCTCTATAAGAGTCTCACTATGTAGCTGAGATTCAAATTCTCTGTGTAGCTTAGGCTGGCTTACAACTCTGATCCTCCTGTCTCCACTGAGTGTTGTGATTATTGACACATGCCATCATACCCTACTCTGATATCATGTTCTTGGTAAATTTTCTCAAATGCAGAGCATATTACTTTTAGTTCGTCACATCTATACTTTAGCCCATTCCTGACTCTTCCTATTAATTTTTGCTCTGAAGACCCCCCCTTCATATCCGCTTTTCTTGTTCAATGTTGTCTAGCAATTCACTATATTTACAATATGCACAATGTTTTCTTCCTTTTGCCACTGATTTCTTCCTTATTATCTATGCCAGTGTGTTACCTTATTAGGTAAAATGAACACATAATCAGTGTGATGATAAAAGGACATGGAGATGTCAGAAACATGATCATCTCAGATCTACTTGATTCAAGTCTAGGGAGAATTGCCTGCTTCTCTCAACCTCCTACTCAAAATAAATGCATTCCTGAATCTAGGCTGGATGTGGTGGCACATGCCTTTAATCCCAGCACTCAAGAGGCAGAGACAGGTGGATCTCTGTGAGATCGAGGCCAGCCTGGTCTACAGAATGAGTTCCACAAGAGCCAGGACTATTTAGAGAGACACTATTGCAATTAATCAATTGAAAAGATAAGCTAATGTGCGGATAAAAATGTATAGATGGAGGAATGACCGAGTAATTTTGATGATAAACTCATTAGGAGATCCATGAAGCTTCATGATCCACTATGTAGAAAGTCACACTTACATGTATTGTCATGATAAAGAAATATCTGAGAAGAAATAATAGCTCAGTTTCAGAAACAAAATGATAGCAGAAAGTATTGGGCTATATAGTCAAAGTGATCAAAGAGAAAAAGGCTATTAAATAATAATGCTGAAATCAGAGTAACTACCCTCCAAAAAATAAAGACAAGAGCTGGAGGCATGGCTCAGTGGTTAAGAGCACTTGCTACTCAAGAGACGACCTGGGTTCAATCCCCAGCACCCATATTGGCAGCTCACAATTGTCTGTAACTCCAGTTCCTGGGCATCCAATGTCCTCTTCTGGCCTTTTTAGGTAACAGGCATGAATGTGGTACACAGACATGTGTACAGGCAAGAGACCCATATACATAAAATAAAAAATTTTAATTAAAAATTAATCTTTATGGAATTAAAAAGTATTAAAAGTAAGTAAATAAAAATAACCAGATTATGGTGACACAGACTTTTCATCTCAGCATTAGGGAGGTGGAGGCAGATAGATCTCTTTGAGTTTGAGGCCAGCCTGGTCTACACAGCAAGCTCCAAGCCAGTCAAGATCACACAATAAGACCCTGCCTCAAAATAAGTAAATAAATAAAAATAAATAATAAAGACAATAGCCAGGCATAGTGGCACAGAATTTTGATCACAGCACATGGGAGGCAGAGACAGTCAGAACTCTGAGTTCTGGGCTAGCCTGGTTTACATAGTGAGACCCTATCCCAAAATAAATAAAGACAATAATGCATATCAAAAATAACTATTGTTATGATATATTAAGAACTCCTAGAAGTCAATACCACACAAATAATATGATAAGAAGGTTGGCAAAAGATGGGGCTGAGAAAATAACTCAGGTGGTAAAGTTTTTGATCTCCTGGGTTCAGTTCTCCATACCACAAAACAAAAAGAACAAGAACAGAAAAATAAAGAAAGGAAGGAAAGGAAAAATGAGCAAAGACCTCAAAAGGTATTGAAAGGATGCACAAATTTAGGAGCAGGGGAGCAGTTAAGAGCCTGTACACAGGACCTGAGTTTGATTCCCAGCCACCTTGGAGGCTCACAACCACCTATAACTCCAGCTCAGGGGGAATCAATGCCTCTAGCCTCCCCAGGCACCCATATTACCAAGAACATACCCCCAACACATGTATATACACATATTTAAAAGTAAGCCTGGCAGTGGTGGCACATACTTTAATCCCAGCACTTGGGAGGCAGAGGTAGGCAAATCTGAGTTCGAGGCCAACCTGGTCTGCAGAGTGAGTTCCAGGACAGCCAGAACTACACAGAGAAACCCTGTCAGGGAAAAAAAAAGCAAGAAAACAAACAAAAAGAAAATAAATCTTTTTTTTTTTAACAAAAGGATACATTGATTTTTAAAAGTAAACATATGGGGGTGGGGATCTTTCCTTCCTTCCTTCCTTCCTTCCTTCCTTCCTTCCTTCCTTCCTTCCTTTCTTTCTTTCTTTCTTTCTTTCTTTCTTTCTTTCTTTCTTTCTTTCTTTCTTTCTTTCTTTCAGACAGGGTTTCATATGACCCAGGCTGGCCTTGAACTCACTATTTAGCCAAGGGTGACCTTGAATTTGTGATCCTCCTGTCCCAACTCCAAGTACTGGGATTTCAGTCATAAACCACACCTTGTTTTTATACTGCATTCTCATTATTCTGCTTAAATACACTGACTCTGCTCCTTTTCCAACCACGTGACAGTTTCAGACTTCTGGATCAAGTACGTGCTGTTCCCATAATTCCTTGGGGGCACCCAGGTGTGATTGAGGTAGCATCTGACAGTACAATCAATGCAAGAGACTTGAGAAACATCTGAACCAGTGCCACAAATCACTGGAACTGAACAGACCAGGGACATGGTCGTGGCTCCGAAACTTGCTCTCTGTATGACGGTGGTCACGGTAGTTTAATCTTGCAAAATGGAGTGCTTCTATATATTTTCTGTTGTATAACAAAATGCCTGAGACTGCATGCCCTATTTTGAAAGGGGGTTTACTTAGTTCAAAAAAACTGGAAACTGAAAGTCCAAGATGAGGCGGTCCCATTGTCCCGGCTTTCGCCACCTCAGCCCCTGTTACCTGTGTCACGGGATGGCTGGTGGCATTATAGCAGGATCACATTGGAAAAGAAGAGGACATACGGTTAGACAGAAGGTCAGAGAAACTCAGGCTTGTTCTTTCCAAGGATTTGTTTTACTTTCAATGATGTAAATGTGTATGGAGGAGATTGTTCACCTGTGTACAGGTGCCCACTGAGGCCAGACGTATTGGATTCTCTTGGAGCTGGAGTTACAGGAAATGTGAACTGCCCAACTTGGATGTTAGGAACCCAAGTCAGGTCCTGTGTAAACTTCCCGGACAAACAGTGTGTGAAGTGTATTTTGTGTGGTACCTGGAAGCACAAAGGCACAGAGTTGGTAATAACTGCTATTGCACTCTTGTTGAAGAAGGGGCTTCTGTACTAAAGTGGTGGCTCTTGGCTGCAGTTGGAGTTTTCTCCAGTCCTGCTCAGGCCCACAGCTGCTCAGACCCAAGTAAACACACAAAGACTTATATTACTTATAAACTGTAAGGCCATGGCAGGCTTTTTGTTATCTAGTTCTTATATCTTAAATTGACCCATTTCTATTAATCTATAAACTGCCATGTGGCTCGTGGCTTACCAGTACTTTACATCTTGATTCTCACGGTGGTGGATTCTCCTGATTCAGCCTTCCTGTTCCCAGAATTCTCCTCTCTGCTTGTCCCGCCTATACTATACTTCCTGCCTGGCTACTGGCCAATCAGCGTTTTATTTATCAACCAAATCAGAGCAACACATTCACAGCATACAGAGCGATATCCACAGCACTTAGCTTTGGAGGTCAGATCAGATATGTCCAGGAGAGAGAGAGACTGTGCTTTGCTGGGACTTTCTGTTCCAGCAGCAGCCAGCCCCGTGAGCAGCAGCAGTTAGGGGCTAGTGAGCAGGATGCAGGGTCAGCCCCTCCTCCGATCTCTTCCCTCCCTAAATAAGACAGCTCCAGGCTGGGCCACTGCCGGCAGACACCATGCAGCTCCAGGCCTCCTTCTCATTTTTCCTGATCCTCACATTCTGCCAAGAGCTTTGCTCAGAACCAAGAAGAGGTTGGTATGAAATGGGGGTCTCAGCATAGACCAGGAAAAGAGCAGTGCAGAGTCTGTTCCTCATCCACCAAGGACAGGCAGCTAGTTCAAGTCATTGACAGACACTGTCAGGTGTCTGCTATGTACCAGGCACCATCCTAGGAGCTGGAGTTTCAGCCACCAGCCAAAGACACTGCCTTTAAATTCTAGGGGGTGGGGGAGGCACACAGCATAC
>NC_051066.1:146844445-146911945 GCF_004664715.2 Peromyscus leucopus | reverse complement strand
TGCCCCTAACTGTGGCAATGTTCAACCAGTGCCATGTGCTTAGAAAGACTGGAAAAGTTCTGCCTCAGACCAGGGAGAGGTACTGCTGCTCACAACTGCCTTCAAGTGGAGGTAAAGCGTCAGGCTGTTCTCATCCTAGAGAGAAACAGACTTCCCCAGAAAGACACCTGCAGAGAGCTTGCTCGGCTGCAGCACCAGAAGCCAGCAGGAAGTAAACCTGCACCCTGTGCTGGAGTTTCTCAACTGATTCAATCACCATGCCAGCCAGACTGGTCATGAGGACCCAGCTGCTGTCTGCTGGGGACGGGGTGGGGGGTAGGGCATTACAAGTCTCTATAAACAAACACAGGTAGCAGCTTAGTGTGGCACTAGCCCCGCCCTAGCACCCCCTATAATCTGGGTGTGTGTGTGTGTGTGTGTAGGTGCTTCTGGATGAAAATGTTAAATTCCAACTTCAGTCCCTGAGATAAAATTCATGGGGGAGGCTGTGTGGTGGTGACACAGGCCTTTAATCCCAGTACTCAGGAGTCAGGGGCAGGTAGATTTCTGTGAGTTCAAGGCCAGCAAGGTCTACAGAGCTAGTTCCAGGACAGCAAAGGCTACACAACAAAACCCTGTCTCAAAAAACAAACAAAAAATGGTTGGGGAAGTAAGTAATGAAGCCACGCCATTGAGGAATTCATAGTCCATAGTTGGGAGAGGGTCATGGGGCTCCACCCTTCCCTGAGTCTCTACAGGCAGTTTACGGTTGCTAAGGGAGAGACATTTTCTTCTGAGGTGTAGCCGCTGGTAAATTGCCCTGTAAATAACCCTAAATTCACTGGTTCACATACAAGAAAAGACACGAAGTAGAAGAAGGAAATACATTACATACATGTATGGAAATGTTATAATGAATCCCATTATATGTAATTAACATATAAAATGAACCCAAAGGAGCCAGGCATAGTGGCTCATGCCTGTGATCTCGGCACTCGGGAGGCTGGGACAGGATTGCCCTGAGTTTAAGGCCATCCTAGGCTATAGGCTTTTGTCTTAACCAAACAGAAAAAAGTACAGTGGAGTACACCTGTAATTCCTGCACTTAGAAGGTGGGAGCAGGAGTGTAAGTTCAGTGTTATACTTGGTTATGTATCAAGTTCAAGATCTGATTGGACTACATACATAAGACCCTGTCTCACAAACATAAAAAACAAAAACAAACAAAAAAAACTTACCCAAAATGCACCTGTACATTTGTACATGTTTCCAGAAAAAAAGCCAATTTCGGATACTATGTTTTTTTTTAAGAGATGGAGTCTCACTTTGTAGCCTTTTGACTAAGATCAGGTGGAGAGATGGGGTCTGGTGAGATTGTCCAAGTTGACCCGACTTCAGCCTCAGCTTCAGAACAGCAGGGACTTGAGGCAAGTGCCACTTCATTTGGCTCACTGTTCCTCTGGAAGATTCTCATTCCATTCTCACTGGGCTTGGTTAAGTGAGTGTAAGAAAGAGAGATGCGTGCTCCTAAAACTCCACCCATCATGTCCTCCTGAAACAGCAGCCATCAGACTGCCTGCTTTGAGTGTCCTTGGCAAGCTAATTAACATTTTGGGCCCTGTTTTCCTCACAAGGGCAATACACTCCATGCAATACACTTCATTCATGGTGTCTAAGGATTCAAATGAGATCATGTACTCTTGTGTAGTTGGCATACCTGCCCATACCACAGGAGCTCTTTAGGAATCATTAGCTATTGGAAGGGTTTCAGGGCCAGTCCAGAGAAACATCTCCACTCTTGGGAACTAAAAAACGTATGCCTCTACCACTGTGTGAAGCTCAGTTTATTTTTCTTTATACACAACTCGTGTGTTCTAAGTGTCCATGATCTTCAGTGCCCACAGTGCCTGCCACAGTGCCCCTTCCAAGCTCATCTTGGGGCAGGAGGCTGTACTTGGGCCCATGGTTAGGAAACCTGTGTCTATCCAGGTCACCAGGACTATATCCAGGTTTTGTCTTAAGAACAAAACCACAACACACACACTCAGCCTTACAGAGATTTTTATTGTTGGAGACCCAGTCATGCATACTAAAATTACATATTTTCACCACTTAGAAAAATGCACTAGAAAAATAAACTTTTGGTCAAAACAAACACTGAAGTAGATGAATCCACATGTGCCTAATACTCAAAGCCAAACTGAATTTCAGTTTGAAGTAAGGAACATGACCAGGGACTAAAACGGTGGCCTAGACTGCTCAGGAAAACAGCCCCATTTCCACCAGTCAGAGGGGATCAGAGGTCTTGGCCACTGAGAAGTTTCAAGTATTTTACCTGTTGGGTTCCTATGTACTATGCCAAGAAGAGGAGGCACATCCAGGGGAATCCAAAGCACTTAACTGCCTGATGGAAAACCTCCAGTGAGATTGGAAAACACACACAGGACCCCAGGTAACTGAAAACCAGTAAATGTGTGGTCATCTGCAGCTACAAGTCACACTGGACCTTCCTGTGGAGCAAGCTCCCACTGAGAAGAAATATTTGGTGATGCTTCTTGCATTTGAAGCTGAGCATTTCTGAGTTGAGAGAGCAGAAAGAAATCTACTTTAGATTTGCAAAGTGATGGCAATACTGAGAAGCCTTAGCAAGACAGCTGGCCGTCCTGAGCAGCTCATCGGTGTTCCAGCCTGACATGACCATAGCACAGCTACACTTGTCAACTGAGTTAACGTTTTCCTTCCTAAAGGAGGTTGGTTCCACAGAAGAACCTCAAGTGCATGACTTCAAGATGAGGTATTGTAAGAATGCCACAACAGCATGCAGCTGTTGCTGCCCAAATGAAAAAGCAAGCTCTGTGAATGATCAGGAGATGACATCTGCCCAGACTGCCTGCTGGATAATAAGGCTGTCTCAGGTATTGAGAGGGAGGGCCTGAATTTCTGAAGAAACTGCCTTGTAACCTGAGGTGCTTGCAAACCTAAGATGAAATGTGAGTGGTCCAAACCCACCCTGCCCAGCGGAAGCCAAGGTGGGAAGCCAGCGCTTCTGGTTGTTTCTGTAGATTTTATCTGTATTCCTCCATGAAGGAACAACAGGTTTCTAAGAAACTGAATTTAGTGGAAGTCTGTAGCGGACTTGGGCAAGAGAAGAAAACTCCCATATTCCTACACTAGCATATTTCAGCACCAATTCACTTGACCTACATTCCTAAATAGCTTGTTTTTTAAAAGCCCAGAATAGTGTCTAAGGAGAGCCAGAGAGCCAAGTGGGAACAGGATTCGGAGTTCAGCATACAAGCCTCTTTGGGCAGCGATCAAGGGCGTCTGTCGAGTGGCACATTCAAGGCCATGTGGGAGGAGAAAGGCGGAACCCAACTCTCTTTCACTGTCGCTTTTTCCTCCCAACACCACATAACCTTGACTTTCAGGAAAAGTTCATGTTCAGCTGTCTGTGAAATGTCTTTACCCTAAAGTCAGATACTCCCAAGTTCTTGCTCACTTGCTGCCTCTACCAATGTGTTCCCCTCAACTGAGGCTTTGCTGCACCCCTGCTGCTCAGCCCAGGAATTGCTTTATTTTGCAGCAGGAGGTCCTGGTCTCACAGCCTGCTTCAAACCAGACAAGCCAAGACTCTGATTTCTAGAGTCAGCAAGCTGCAGAACAGCTTGAGGAGACAGCAAACCCAGGCTCTCAGAGGCCTAATCAGAAAGGCCTGGCAAACGGGGTGCTTCCTGCTATGAGATTTCTCCCCGTGAGCCTGGCTGTCCCTTTGTTAAATCAAATAGACAAAGAACTAGCTAGTCATATGACAGGATTTAAACCAGGGAACCTGGTGGGGCTGAGGAATTCATCTTTTCCTTTGTCTATTTTTTCCCTTGTGCTCTCTTCCTCCTTAGGACCTAAGAAAGCTTCTAACAGATTCTCTCACCCAGGTTGCTGGGTTCAGAGCCAGCATGGGTCTTTTCAGGTGTCTTGGGTAGCCATCCCTTTAGGCAGAAAACCTTCCAGGAACTAAACCAAATAGCAGAAGCTCAGTAGTAAACGGTCTCTATGGGCAGTCAAGAGGGGTGTGTTTTGGCACTTAAGCTCAGCCAGGTCCTAGAAGATCAAGGATTAGCATCTATGGTAGAAAGAATGTCCCCCAGAATTGGCATTATTGTAGTAAGTTTCCATTAAGAACTTCTGCAGATGTTTTAGGAAATTTAGTAACAATAGACTGACCTTTGAGTCTCAAAGCCACATCTGTAAGCTGTATGGAATGCCTGCTTAGTCTACTAAGTACACAACGCTATTTAACATCACAACACACGATGAATACCAAAGGACACAGGTCCAAAGCCAGGAGCTGAATCACGTCACTCAATGCTTGGGTTAAGGCTAAAATCTTTACAGATGTCTAAAGTGCCTAAATGCAAAACTAACGTTCTGGCCAGGTGGTCCTTCCACACTAGATGAACGCCCGGCAGGGCCCCCAGGTGAGCCAGCAATAACCTGCTCTGGTGTGTTTCCAGAGACAAAAATAGAAGAAGCCCAAATCTGGCAATTACTGTGGCTGTTTCTAATACACCACTAGTGTCTCCAGGGTGGAAGGAGTTTGTCCAGGATTTGGCCAGCCTCACGAAAGCCGTCTATTTTAGATTTGCTCATCACTCTGCAAAGGCAGCTAGCTGGTTACCACCAAAGGCAAGGCCAGATGACACTCCTTTCCATGCGGCTTGTTACATACCACAAAAAACCAAGACCTAGCTTTAGGTGGTCATCTTTCCAAGCAGGAAACATAACAGAATTTCAGCATCCCCCAAGACCCCCATTCCATGTAGCTTCACTTTAGAGACGACAAAGCCGAGGTCCATGTCTTGTGCAGTCACACACTCAACTCCTAGTCCAAACCTTTAGCCACATAGTCCTAGAATCCAGTATTTTATGTTGACTGGTATGAATCCATGGAGAACCAGAGCTAAGGCTTT
This sequence comes from Peromyscus leucopus, assembly GCF_004664715.2. NCBI lineage: Eukaryota > Metazoa > Chordata > Mammalia > Rodentia > Cricetidae > Peromyscus > Peromyscus leucopus. The sequence continues at coordinate 146,906,999 of NC_051066.1, read as the reverse complement.
ATGGGTTTGGGAAAAGTTACTATTGCAAGATTCAACCCTGGAATCCCAGGGATGCTCTGAAGCACCTGGCTTCCAAATTTGATCTTTTAAGTACTGCCTGAGTCCTGGTATTTCTACTGCTCAGTTTATAGGGCTTTCCAGGCCCAGTGATGACAGCTGGAGCCTGAACCTTGAACTTTGCTGATGAGCAACAGAGGTCAACACTAGGGTTATTGGGAAAGACACAGTTTCACATGTGGCCACCTTTCAGGATTGGCAAATTGCTTCAGAGTTGTGACCAAATGGCTTCAGAGTCGTTATCAATTCAGTTGTCTTCTCCTGGTCACTTCAGAGTGACTCTGACCCTGGTTGCTTCGAAGATGCATAAAAAACAGATACAGACAGCTTATCCAGACCAGCAGTTGCAAACATTTGGGAATCACCAGGGCAATTTCCATGTCTTCCCTGGAATAATCCAGGTAGCCAAAGGTCTGCCTGTGATGGGCTCACCCTTGAATCTCTATAGACAGCTCTGTCACTGCATAATGACGGAGCAAGACTGAGGCCTTGGCATCTTAAAACTTGTACATTTCTAAGGAGTAAGGAATTCTACATGGTGACTCTCCCAGGAGAGTGCTAATAACAGGAGTAGAGCTGGGACTTCACGGCTCGTATGGAATCATCACACTGCACATCTGAGATCAGTCCTTCAGACAGCAGTGGCTGGCCCAGGAGACTGTCGCAGGCAGGTAGAGGCTGGCAGAATTCTTTTACAAAATCATCCTCTGATGCCAATAGCACTGCATTCCAGGTGGCAGTGTCCAGCTCTCCAGCTGTGCCCCCGTACTCCTTGGGGAGGATATTCCTTGGAAGGTTTGTGTGGAGAGAGTTCAGGTCAGACCCATGGAGAAAGAACTAAAACAGAACAGTATGAAAAACAGACTCAGCAACTGTGATCACGGGCACGAGATTGGGTCCTTCAACATTCCATCATGGTGTCTGGGGCAGGACCAGCCACTCCTTCTTTAAGGATCTATAGGGGGCGAGTGAGCGGACATTTTCTTCAGTGTTACAGCCATTGGTAAGTGTCCACGGTCCTGTAAATGGCCCTTTATTCATGACCTTGTAAGTGAACCTAAATAAACTCAGATCACCAAAACAGACAAAAAACGACAAGAAAGTAGAAGGGAGACTAGTTGAAAGGAAGAGGAACAATGGGGGTGGGAGGGGACAAGAAGGTAACGGGAATGAAAATGCCACAATGAAACTGATTATTATATTAATAGATGCTAACTGTGCTGGGTAGTGTTTTGTCAACTTGATACAAGCTAGAATCATTTGAGAGGGAAGAACCTCAACTGAGAAAATGCCTCCATCAGATTGGCCTTCAGGAGATGTCTTGATTGATGATTGATGTGGTAACTCCAATTCCAGGGGGATCCAATGCTTTCTTCTGGCCTCCTCTGGTATATGTGTGCATGAGTAATCATACACACACTCATACACACACACATACACACACACACACACACACACACACACACACACACACGCGCACACGCACACGCACACGCCCACGCACACGCCCACACACGCTGTGCAATAATCCTTCTATACACTGAAAATGTGTTGCTCTCATTGTTAATAAAAAGCTGATTGGCTAACAGCTAGGCAGGAATTTCAGGCCAGAGAGAATGCTGGGAAGAAAAAGGGTGGAGTCTAAGGAGTCTCCAGGAGGAGACGCAGAGGGAAGCAAGATGAAGGAGCAGTGTTGAAAGAAAGTACTGCCACAGGCAGAGGGTAGATAAGAAATATGGGTGAATTTAAAAAGTAAGAGTTAGCTAGTAACAAACCTGAGCTATCAATTGAGCATTTATAATTAATAATATATCTTCAAGTGGGTATTTGGGAGTAGCTGCTGAGATACAGAGAAACTCTACACACACACACACACACACACACACACACACACACACACACACTTTAAAATTAAAAGATCTTTAAAACAAAAGAAAAAGTGTGAAACTATAAACCCAGCCTTTGGAGTGACCTCAATGTCTCTGGGTGCAAGGAAGGAGGAGAAAAATGCCATTACCACATTTGTATCAGCAGTCCTGAGAAAGATGAACAGAGGAAGAGCTTTTGTGGGTCAGAAAGGAGAACCCTCGGGCTGGAAAGATGGCTCACTGGTTGGGAGCACTGGCTGCTCTTCTAAAGGTCCTGAGTTCAATTCCCAACAACCACATGGTGGCTCACAACCACCTGAAATGAGGTCTGGTGCCCTCTTCTGGCCTGCAGGCATACATGCAGGCAGAACACTGCATACATAATAAATAAATAAATTTAAAAAAAGAAAGGAGAACCCTTTTAAAAGACTCTTCTGGGGTTGGCTGTGTAACTAGCAGCACAGCACTTAGCATGGATGAAGCTCTGAGGTAGCAATGATCAATCTATCTGCTTGGTGATCCATTCCTTCCCTTTTCTAAATCCTCCTACATATAAAATGCAATGTTGGTTCACAATGTCTAAGCCAGGAGGCCAGGAAATCTGAATAGATTACAGAACAGAGAGGCAGCTTATCATAAAAATCCCACCATTCAGCCTGGGCTACCTGGGGCCCTGTAGTAACACAACACCCTCGTCCTGTTCTCATTATTGGCAAACAATGTATTCTTACTAGTCCCCTCTCCCTCATAAAAAGGGTGGGTCATGCTGAGAATAGGTACCTTCTACTTCCAAGTTAGTTTCTGGACAAAAATAATGATGTTCTAGGTGTCACAATAAATCAAGCGAGAAAAAAAAAATCAAGGAAGATTTAAAATGTATCAAGTTCAAAGGAAATCACTCACCCTGTTTGCTATTTTCTCCTTCAGAAATGGTTTTATGATGGCAAAAATGCCTTTAAATATCCGAGGTTCATTCACTATGTGGACGGCTTTTATCCGAATGGGGAAGCCATCCTGTGGGTGGAAGAACGCCATGTTAGAACACAGGCAGTATCTGCGTTCCGTCCCCTCTGTAGCTGCCTTCCCCGTAAGAAACACAGCACCAGTCTGCTCTGACTCTCACAGCCTCCTCAAAGAGAGCCCTGGTGTCAACAAACAGGAAGACAAGTAGTGAGGAAGTGTGGGGCAGAAGAGCTAGGCAAAGGTGACAGGTGGGGCGGCTCCTAGAGCAGCAAACAATGGTCAAGACCACAGCGAAAGAGCTGGAAAAGAGCAGACCTTCCGGGTCAGGGCTGCCCCAAGTGCACTTCCCAGATGGGATGTGAAGCAGGCCTGCTTGGTGAGCCAGAGGAATCCACTGGCCTACACAGTCACACAGGTTTCCTTAGTTTGGCTTGGTGGTTCTGGCCTGTAATCAGCTATTTGGGAGGCTGAGGTAGGTGGACTGTGAGTTCAGGCCTGTCTGAGATACAGGTTTGAATGAGATGTCCCCTAGAGGCTCGGGCATTTCAACACTTGGTCACACTTGGTGGCACTGTTTGGGGAGGTGAGGAGGAGTGGCCTCCTGCAGGAAGTATGTCACTGGGGACAGGCTTTAAGAGCATCCAGCCCACACTGTTTAGTGCTCTCTGCTTTGTGTTTGCTGTGGAAGATGTGACCCTTCAGCTTCCTGTCTTCCACCATGCTTGACTCCTGATGCCAACCTCCCCTGCCATGATAGACTCTTGTCTCTCTGGAACCATACACAATATAAACTTCTTTTTCTGTAAGTTGCCTTCCTTGGTCATGGTGTTTTGTCACAGCATGATAAGAACACAACAGAAAAGAACTAATATACAGAGTACAAGGCCAGCCTGGGCCACTTAGGGAAACCCTGTCTCAAAATATAAAGTGGCTTTTTTGTTTGTTTGTTTTTTTATTTTTGTTTTTTTTAAGGCAGAGTTTCTCTGTGTGGCTCTGGCTGTCCTGGAACTCACTCTGTAGGCCAGGCTGGCCTTGAACTCAAAGATCTATCTCTGCCTCCCAAGTGCTAGGATTAAAGGCATGTGCCACCACTGCCCTGCTATAAGAACTGTTTTTTAAAATGGGCTCAATGGTACAACCCTTGCCTAACATTCAAGGTTCTAGGTTCAATCTCCAGATCCATTTAGATAAGGGGATAAGGGGGAAGTCTTCAAGAGCACTTCTGTACACTGGCTTTTTTGTTTTGCTTTTCAAGACAGGGTTTCTTTGTGTAACAGCCCTAGTTGTTCTGGAACTCTCTTTATTAGACCAGGCTGGCCTTGAACTCACAGAGATCCACCTGCCTCTGCCTCCCAGAGTGCTGGGATTAAAGGTGTGCGCCACCATCACCCAGCTTTGTTCACAGGCTTTAACACACTGTTTACAATGAAATTCACAACAAAGGGACACATTACATCACAGTACCCAAGCTTACTTAACTCTGGAATTCTGATCCCTTCTGGGTGATCTTACATTAGCAGAAGAATACAGATCCAAACCCAGTTTGTGTGTGTGTGTGTGTGTGTGTGTGTGTGTGTGTGTGTGTGTGTGTGTGTGTGTGTGTGTTTCAGCAGGAGCCATCAAAACACAGAGCCAGGAGTTGGAAAAATGGCTTAACATCTGAGAGCACTGCTGTTCTTCCAGAGGACCTGGGTTCGATTCCCAGCACCTACACATCAATTTACAACTGTCTGTAACCCTAGTCCTAGGGAATCTGACACTTCTGGCCTCCTTGGACACCAAGCACACATGTGCACAGATATACATGTAGGCAAAATACCCATACACATAAAATAATTCAAAACAAAACATTAAGTCAGGGATGGATCTCAGTGGTAGAGTGTTTACCTAGCATTACATGAGGTCCCAAGTTCTAATCCTGGCACAAAATAGAAACAGTAGAAGCTAAGGAAAATCAGACTTTCACATTTACAATGATGGACCTGTGCATGGTGGTAGAGGGAAGAGGATTCCCTCTTGGGTGGATCTTTGGCTGCAAATCAAGTCTGAGGGCTGCCTGGAGCACAAGAGATTCTGTCTCAAAAAACAAACCAAAATAAAATGATGGCCAATGCAGAAGTGGTCTGTTTAAGTAAGTCGATTCGCAGCCAGGGCCTGGACCTCTGTGGACCCCAGTGATGGGCAGTTGCACCATCGGCACCTCACAGCCCTCGAGAGGCAGCACCCAAGGGGCAGAAACCTTTTGTGGCTGTGACACGTGCTGTGACACGTGGAACAGACCACATGTCCTCTAGGTCTCTGCTGCCCCATTTATCACAAAGGAAAACGAATTCTTGCCTGCCTCTGAGTGTCCCCTCAAAGACTGAATGTTAATGACAGGGCTTTGTGAACCATTAAGCACAGCTCAGAGGTGCCTTCTGCAGGGACCTTCGGAGTCATGGCAAAGAAGATTGGAGATTATTCCCACTGCGGGTGGGAAGTGGGGATGGATAATCTCCATAAAACAGCAGTAAGTGGACAGGGCTGTAGGGCAAGCAAAGCAACCACAGAACGTGTACATGGTGAACAGAGGCCATACCTGAAGAATGCCAATCACCTTTTTGGCTATAAAAGGGCCAAAATGAGATGCTTTCGATAAGCTCACGCCTTTGTAGTCTGCGAGAATTACAATTCCGTTCACTTGGGTCTCTTCAGACTGAATGAGTTTTTCTAATGTCAAGTATATGGCTCGGATGTTCTCAGTGATTGGATAGTTGCTTGGTATCCATCTGTCTGAGGTCACAAAGATAGACAGCATTATAGAACAAATACAAACAAGTGCTCAGATGCATCTTCTAAATCCTCAGCTTTGCAATGGAAGAGAAAGACATGTCACCAAGATCCTGCCCAGCAGTTGACATTTCCTAACCTCCCAAACCCAGCAGAACATCTGGAGATGAAAACACAATTGAGCCTTGAGGTTAAAAGCATGAGCTCTGAAGTCAGGAAGACAGCTCTGACTTTTACGATCTGTGTGACCTTGGGCAAGATGCTTTAGTACTCTGGCCCTCGCCACCCCCCACCCCCCACCCCCGCCCCCACAGGGTTTCTCTGTGTAGCCTTGGCTGTCCTGGAACTCCCTCTGTAAACCAAGCTGGCTTTGAACTCAAAGATCTGCCTGCCTCTGCCTCCCAAGTGCTGGGATTAAAAGGCGTGCACTGGCACTTTCCAGCTGAGCCTGTCTCTTAAGTAAACAGGGTAATACCTACCTTCTTGGCCACCTCTGCTTCCTGCCCTAAGTGGCATCACACCACACCTGCTTTTCCACTCTGGCCACACAGGTTGCACAGGACTGACTTGACGGATGACTCCAGGGAGGGTGAAGATGGGGACTGTCTGGCTAGTCTGGTAGACATCCTAGCCACAGCATGCGGTCCAAACCAGGTCCCACAGAACCAGACTCCATCTAGGGTGTGGTTCTTGGGAAAGAGAAGATCACTCCTCCCTCGCATAGCAGTAAAGCTGTGAGACCGAGGTTCAGGGGCTCATGAGACCAGAGTTGGTCTGAGAATGAAGCCCATGCCAAGGCTGGCGGAGATGGAATCACCTCTCTAGTTGTCCCCAAATCTAACTGAACCCAGATGTCACCTGAGCAAATGAGTTCTTGTTCCAACTGATAGAAGCTGGCTTTTGGTTTGTCATGTAAAGAAGCGTCCTAACTCACATACAACTCCAGGGTGTTACAGGATGGAGCACAGCTATGTTCCACGAGGCCCTTGCTCAAATTCCTCCTTACAGGAAGGATGCTTCATTAATATTTGCATATTTAATGATTCTTCTCTTTGGGAAGAGGGTACAAATGAAAAACACGATGGTATTTTTGAGCATTAATCACTATTCTTTTTCTCTTCTTACTGTTTCTTTTTGGCAGGGGTAAGGGGTTGAGACAGAGTCACTCTGTATCCAAGGCTGGTCCTGAACTTTCAAGGATCCTCTTGGGTGTTGAGCTAGTAGGCACAGGCCACCATGCCCAGTTGGAAACTACATTCTCGAGGAAGTCTTTCCCAAGACCTTATATCCCGTAAGACAGGGAGACGAAGACAGGAAGACAGAGCCTAGTCGGGTGCTGTGGCTTGCTCACATCCTAATCTCAGCACTTGGGAGGGAGGGGTGGTAAGAACAGGAGTCCAAGGTCATCTCCAGCTACACAGAAGGTCCAAGGCCAGCCTGGGCTACATGAGACCCTGTCTCAAAAACAAGAGTCCCTCCCCAGATGCCGGGGAAGCCGAGTCACAGTCCTCAGTGATGCAACCGCTGAAAAGATCCTCTTGCTCAGGTAAATAACCCCCACCCCATGTTCAAGCAAGCCTAATTAAATGCAGGGGGCCACTCCCCACCCCACTGCCCTCCAAGGGGTGGGTGGGGCAACACACGACACGAGCATTGGAGGACTTCTTGGGGAAGAAGAAGGGGTTTGGGGACTCAGAGGGAAGGGTGATAAAGGATAATGGAAGATTATGGTCAAAGTAATTATATATATATGTATGAAGTCAGGAAAGAATGCATTAAAAAACAAAATTTCATTTTGCTAAAAATGGGATATGGAATATACACAAAATTATTTTTGAATATGTGTGTATGATACATGTATGTACCCCTTTATGTGTGAGGGGACACGTGTGCCATAGAGCGTGTATGGCAGTCAGAAGACAATCCAAGGTTGTCACTTTCCACTTTTACTTGGGTTCCGGGGATCCGAACACTGCACTTGTAGGCCAAGCGCTTTCACCTGCTGAGCCTTTTCACGGCCTCTACACAGTTCTCATAACAGGCCTCTACCAAACTTGGCGATTAGTGTTCCTGTGAACTAAGCCTGCCTCTATACAACTGGATTTCATCTTTTCAGTCACACACATCTCACAAGAGCTTGGAAGAAAGCAGAGTAAAACCCAGTTCAGAACACAGCTTTGCAGGTCCGCTCCTTCTAAGAGCTGGGTCGGTGGGGAGGGGGCCAGATCTCATCCCGCACAAGGAGAAAGTCATCTCACAGGCACAACCACGTGCCAGGAGGAGGCAGGGCCACGTGACATCTGATAACACTTCTGAGCTGAGCTCACAGCAGCACGACAAAGCTTGCTGGCCGGTTTCTAGGTCTGGGTGCTCAGCAGTCTGCACTGCTTATTTGAAACAAACACCTAACTTTGGAAGAGCCCAGCACGGCAGGCAAGGCGGCTCCCGCGATATCTGCCTGACACGTGCGCAGGGTGAAGAGAACGGTCTAGGCAAAGACAGCTTAGTGAACGGCTGGAAGGAAGCGTGGTGTGAGGCATCCAGGCAGAGGAAAACAGATGGAGAGGGCTGTACCGCCAGACACCCTGTCGGGTGAATCTGCAGGCACAGGGCTGTCAGTGCGTGCTCACTTTCTGGCCTGCTTAGGAGTGCTGTAACCTTTCACTCTCCCCTGGGCTCTGCAGGGAAGGAACTGCAGGGGCCGTGAGTGGGGGGAGGCCCTTTCCTCAACTACACCTGGTGCCAGAAGGACTGAATTAGGGATCCCACCCCCTCCACACACTAGCTAACATTTCTAATTCCCACCCCCTTTAGCTTCTTCTAGGGCCACGATTGATTTCAAATCTCTCTGTGGGGAGCTTCCCTTGCAAACTGGGACCAAGCTTTTCATTATCTTTCCTGATACCTAAGTTGCCACCTCCTCTCTACTGTGAAGAGCAAAGTTAATCCATCAGAAAGCAGGATAAATGGATGCAATGTTTATTTACCTTTGAGTCTATCACAGTTCTTTATGTAATGTTAAAAAGATGCTTTTTAAAAAGCTGGGCGCACGCCTTTGGTCCCAGCACTCGGGAGGCAGAGGCAGGTGGATCTCTGTGGGTTTGAGGTCAGCCTGCTCTAAATAGAAAGTTCCAGGACAGCCAAGGCTACATAGAGACCTTATTTCAAAAAGCAAAATAAAATAAAATATAAAGAAAAAAGACGCATTTTTTTTAAAGTGAGCTACAATGTGTACTACTATAAAGTGTTGGTATCAGAAAATGAATCAAGGTGTTCTGATCATAGCTCAGTAGTACAGCTCCTGCCCAACAGGTACACACCAGGGTTCCATTCCCAGCACCACAAAAACAAACAAATAAACAAACAGAACCTGGTCAGGGTCTAACCCAACAGAGGAGGGAGGAGGCAGGAGACAGAGTGGGCCCCTTTCCAGGCTTCTGCACAGCCACACTGTCTCACTTCTATCTGTCCTCAGCCCACTCAGAGGAGGTGCTGGGAGGGGCTTGGCGATCATGCCTGCACCCCGTGACCAAGAACAGATTCCTCGGCCCACTGCATTCTCGCTTTTGGAAATCTGAGTTTGCACTAACAGACAGACATTCACTGAGTAGCCAGGTGAGCCTGAGAGCTGAAAGCGGCCGATTTAGCTTTGCTGTGTTTTAGGAGGAAAGTATGGAGAAGCTGTCTGTGACCAGCAGACAGTCCTGGGGCCTGTGCTGTGGGGTCTAGGACCTGGTAGGAGTGGCAGCAACTTCAGTGTGGTGGATCTGGGAGCTGTTTCTGCCTCATTAGGTCAAATCTTCCTGTGGTCCTCAGTTACCCTGAGGATGGTTTTGTCATCTGTAGTCAAAAGAGCTTTGAGGCCAGGCATGGTGGTACACTGTGGGTGCCCACAGAGGCTCCCTAGTAAGACCTTACTCAAGGTCACAGAATCTGAGCTTGCTTTACCCAGCAGGGCTGCATAAAGGGATGAGTTAGCCAAGGGCATGGTTACCAGGTGTTTTGAAGGGTCTATACTTGGTTGCGTGTTGTGTTTTGGTTTTGAAAGGGGGAGGTCTTTTGTCTTTCCCCTTGGCAGTGTATAAAAAACCCATTAGATTAAATTTTGAGGTGGCTGGGTATTGACCCTGGGCCCTCCCGAAGCTATCCTGTATCTCTCTGTCTTTCTCTCTGCCTAGGCTTATATTTCTATCTAATACTTCCTCATTCCTCCCTCCTCCCCACAAGAACCCTTCGACAGGTCGGAGCTGGACTCCCAACTGTACACACTTAAAATCTTAGCACTTGGGAGGTAGAGGCAAGAGGGTCAGGAGTTCAAGATCATCCTTGGCTGCATAGTGAGCCTAGACTGTTTTAAAAAGCCAAAACCAAACCAAAAAAGAACCTTCACTAAAACAAGAAAGTGGGGGACCTATGAGAGAAAGCAGGGTAAAAGACAGACCCATCCCAATACCTGGTCGGATGCAGAGGACATGGCAGCCCCTGGGGTCCGTGTGGGGTAGCACTGTGAGGAATCCGGAGTCAAGAACATCTTTCAGGGCGGAGGGCCTCAGGTTGCTGAAGACCTCTGGCCAGCTCCGCCTGCAGCCATGGTAGTTGACCAGCAGCTGCAGGGCCCGGTCATAATCAAACTTTCGGGCCCGCAGGAAGCGCAACAGGAAGGCATCATCCAGTGACGTGCTCAGGTATGGGTACTCCTTCCGCACCATGTCTCGGAGGGCCTGCACATCCCGGAGTCTCCATTCAGGCTTCTCCTGAAGCTCTTCCCTGGCTTTGGTGACCAAGTCTTCGGTCAGCGAGCACACGTAGCCGGGAGGCTCGGGCGGAGGCAGTGGCAGCTCATTTTCGGAGAGGGAGGCCACAGAGGGGCTGGTTCTCTGAGAGTCACTTTCTTCTGACATGAGCTATCGGAGTCCCTGCGGACACAAAGGCCACAAGTGAGGGTCAGAGAGTGCAGCCTTACACCTGCCTTACACTATGGGCCTTGTGATCGCTCAACAGGTAACTTTTGCCACACAAGCCTAATGACTGGAGTCTGATCCCGAGAACCCACAGAAAGATGAAAGGAGACGCCGGGTGGCGGGCCGCACACCTTTAATCCCAGCACTGGGGAGGCAGAGTCAGGAGGATCTCTGTTAGTTCGGGCTACAGAGTGAGTTCCAGGGCAGACTCCAAAAGCTACCCAGAGAAACTCTGTCTCGAAAAACCAAAACCATCCAAACAAAAAAAAGATGAGACAATTGATCCCACACTCACAAACTTGCACATGTGTGCATGTAATTTTTAAAAATTATATTTACTATTAATATTCTATTTATTTGCCTTTATTTTTGAGTCAGAATTTTTTTTAAATTTATTTTTACTTTATGTTCATTGGTGTTTTGCCTGCATGTATGTCTCTGTGAGGGGTGTCAGAAGCCCTGAAACTGGAGTTACAGACAGGTGTGAGTTGCCCTACGGGTGCTGGGAATTGAACCCAGGTCCTCTGGGAGAGCAGCCAGTGCTCTTAACGACTGATCCATCTCTCCAGCCCCCGTGCATGTAATTTTCAAGGTCAAGCATTGCTTACATGGGACCCCAAGAGTGGGAAATGGGGGACTGGGCTTTTATTTTTTTTGAGAGACAGAGTCTCACTATGCAGCTCAAGGTGGTCTGGAACTTGCTAGCCTCCTCAGCCTCTAGTGTGCTGGGATTACAGGTATGTGCCGCCATGTCCAGCTTGTCTGAATTTTTACAATGTAGCTTCTTATGGCGATCATGGAAATGTGTGACACTGCTGTTAAGGAAATGTAACTGGAGGGCCCCAGCTCTAGTGCCCTCAGAGGCAAATCCTAGTAAGGCCACACTTTATATAGGCACCCCCAGAGTCCCCAGCCAGTGACTGACCAAGAGAGACATGGATGCCTCCAAAGGCAACAGTGGTTCATGGGCTGTTGATCTGGCTGGATTCTTCCTGGGCCCACACTGCACTCTGAGATTCTTCACAGAATCTCAGGGGTCAGACCTGCATCACTGACCCAGGGCTCTGTGTCATCTCCCTTTCCTTTATCTGTGTGGGCACGCCAGCAAACTCCACATACTGCCTGCCCATCTGTTGATCCTAAGGCTAGCTTCTGGAAAACCCGCACTAACACACTATTGGATGAAAATCAGAGGACAGCTGCCTGAGCTGTCCTGGGAATAAGCTGGCTGCAAGACTCCCTGGCTGCAGAACCTAAGCCTTTGTCCATGAGTGGACACTGATCTGCACCCCATGTTCAACAGGAGCCATTTCATAGTTCTGGCACACACCTCTAATGTCCTGGCTGCACCTGGCTAAACGTCCCCTGGTCTACTGCTGTTAGTGAGTGACCAAGCAGGCTACTCTATCCAAACCTTAGGATCGCCCACTCCATCTCTTGAATTCCAACCTCTGGCCACACCGGCTTCTTTCACTTGCTTCTGAAGCTACGTCCTCATTCTGTGCATATTCTGGTCCCTCTCAAAGGTGTGTTCTTCCTCCAGCTCCTCCCAACCCACACAGATTTACCCAAAGTCCTGACTGGATGACACACATGCATCCAATGAATATCAGACATGTATGATACGCCTTTTTTGTTTGTTTGTTTGTTTGTTTGTTTTTTTCCAGGTACCGGGGACGCAGGAGCAAAGAAAAAAAAAAAAAATCCTGTCTCAATGAGCCCAGTGGGGATGAGGGACAATTTCTAACCATAAGATACAATCTACTATTATGAAGAAGAGAATGAGGGAGTTGGGATCAGGACTGCAGTTTTAAACAGGGCAGTCAGGGAAGGCTTGCCTGGGTAACATTTGACAAAGATGACAGGGAGAGCCAAACGCATGATACGGTTGAGGGTTTCTGAAAAACGCCTGGCTTTTCTGATAAGCAAGGTGCCCAGTGGAGCTAGAGCTAAGGAAGCAAGATGGGGGAAAGCAGATGGATTCAGAGGCTTTCCCGGGGCCTATGGGCCGGGGCATTGCATGCCAGTAAGAACTTCAAACTTTTGTGCAGAAGAGGGCCAGAGAGGGTTTGACACGATTTCTGTTTTAAAAGACCACTCTATCGTCTCAAGAATGTACTAGGGCCTGCGAGATGGCTCACTTGCAGCTCCAGCCTGGCTACCTGAGTTCAATCCCTGGAACTGAACTTTACCATATTTACAAAACCCATGTAAAAGTAGAAGGAGAAAACCAACTCAAGACTATCCTCTGACTCTCATGTGTGTGCCATGCCATGTGCATCCATCCATCACAGAAAAGTAACTTTCAAGAGTGGACCGTGATAAAGTCATGATATAGAAGATTCAACAACAATCCAGACAAATGGGGACGGTGACACGGAGAAGCCAGTCTTCCCTCACTCCAGGCTGTCTGAGCTGCCTGGGCATGAGCTCTGTGGACTAGTGCATCTCCAATTCTTGTTACGAGTGTAGGAAACCAGTGTGTGATATCCAGGTAATCACTGTGCAACACCCTGTATTAAGACATCATATAGGCCCCATGCCATAAATACTTTAATACTTCATAGAGGTGTACTAAGCCAGGTAAGGACAATCCTGGTCTCACGGGATCCACCCTGGGCTGTTTCCATGGCAGTCACCAACAGGTAGGTGCCTGGAATCCCAACCCACTGCCTCCCTGAGAGTGACTGTAGTGTCACAGGCTACAGAACTAGCCTCAAAGGCTCTCCCCTTTCCTCCTCCACCCCTCCCCTGCCAGGGAAGACAAACTAATGACCCACCATTCTTGGAATATCTTACACATCTGATACCAACCGCACAACTCATCATCTTCAAGGCCCAGCTCAATGTCATCTGCTCTGTAAAGCTTCCCTGATTTCCTCAGGAAGAGTCCCTCCAGGTTTCCACAGCGCCGGGTTCCTATTTCTCTTTAGAAACTTTTGTTCAGTGTCACAGGTGTTTACACGAAACCCTTCAGAGTCAGTTCCCACCCATTCCTTTATCGAAGAATTACTGACTGCCCCTGTGTTAGGCATTGTGCTGGAGGATGCTAGGGACACACCAGGAAACGACAAAACCTCGCCTTGTGCAGCATACATCACAGTAGCCTGATGGAAAGAGGTCATACATGCTTCAGGGTTTTGCTTTGAGTCAAGCTCTGCACCGTACATCCGTTTTCTAATTTCTTCTTGTGTGTTGCTGGGGATAGAACCCAGGGCCGTGAGCATGCTAGGCATTACTCCATCACCGAACTACACTGTCAGCTCCACATTTCATCTGCACAGTATTGAGCCAGCACATTGTCATCACTGTTTCCACTTTACCAAGGAAGAAACTGACCCCCTACAGTGTGGATCCCAACAAAGCCGGGAACTTGCCTGCCAGGGTCACCACGGCCCCCAGTGCCGGCTCATGACAGCATTCACTCAGTAAACATTTGGGGAAGTATGGCAAGCCCTGCCCGGTGAGGCAGAGCGAAGTGTGGAGCCCCACCCTGGCCTCATCTTCTCTCTCCTCCACCTGCAGCTTCCTGTTGTATCCCCAAGGGCTCGGCAGTGGCTGTCAAGTCTGGGGAACGACATGATGGGTGGCCTTGGGGACAGGCTACAAAGCCTAGCATCCTCCCGACCTGGAGCCATCTCCCCGTGGAGCATTCCCTCTCTCCCAAAACAGCCGGAGGTCGGAAACGCTCTCTCTCGGAGCCCCAGAGACCTCTGAGCCGCGGACAGCGTTCCAAGGCCCCTACTTCCGGTCGTCGCCCCCTCCCCAGGTGTCCCCATTTCCTGGGGTCTCCCGCCCCTCTGGCTCACTTCCGGCAGGCTCGCCCGCTTGGGTCCCTATCCCTGGCCCCTGGGCGCACGCACGGGCTCGCGGGCACTCACCAGCCCGGCGGCAGGCGGAGCGCGGGTCACGGCGGCAGGAGCCTCGGCTGGCAGTGCGCGCACTACAGACCCGCACTCCCCAGCCGGCCCGCCCGGCCCCCGCGCCGGAAGTGACGTTCGGGGCGCGCGAAGGCGGCGCCCACCCGGGATTGCGCATGAGTGAGCGTTGCCGCGTTGCCTTGCGTCTGTCCCCACCTGCCGGGCCCGGCTGTGTGTCCCGGTGTGATGATGGAGAAACAGACCTGAAGGAGGGAAGCAGCTGCTTTCCGAGGATGCACTGCCGCATGCCTAGTGTTCTACATCATTTTCTCTTTAAGTCGTCGTGGTTTTGCAAATCCCCTCATGCAGGACAGGGAAGTGGCTGTCAGGGCTGTAGGTGCTGTAACCGGATTCAGACCCAGACCTCAGGATTAGCATCCCAGAACTCTGTGGTCCTCAGCTGACATCTGGACTGGCTGCCCAATGTCAGTTTGCCATCAGCTGAGCCATTTTGACCAAGTGCCCTAGCCTCCTGGCCTCAGGTCTTCATGAATAACATGATTCTTGCCTTGGACCCTGACTCAGTAACTACCTGTTTCCTGCTTTTGGGCTCACGACGAGGTTGTCTCCAGACAGCAATAGCTTGAAAAGGGGTTTCCTAGCTCCATGCCTGGCCCATTAACTATCCTCACTACTTACATATCCTTATTTTGTGCAACTGTAATTTGGGAGCAAATGTCCGAGGTTCCCCTTTCTGGTACAATAAAGGACAATAAACCTTTACTAGAAAGAAATTCTGATGGGCCAAGAGAAGGTCAGATCCAAAGGAATGACCTTAAGTCACCTTCTCCTTTCCCTGTCTATGGATAAGAGGAGTCTTAGGACTATGGGAAATGTCCAGAAGGGATGTAAGGACATATGGGCTTTGCCAGATGCCAAACTGGATGTGTGGGAGAAGTGTGAAGTGGCCTGGGAATCTTGAGTTGTGTTTATCTGTTTGTTTGTTTGTTTTTAATATAGGGTGTCATCATGTAGACCAGGCTGGCCCCCAACTCATGAGTCTTGTGCCTTTGTCTCCTGAGTGCTGGGATTGTAAATGTGGACCAGTCACCCCAGGTTACAAGTCACAAGACTTTGTGATCCTAGGTTCTCTCCAATTTCCAACTTCTAGGATGCCAAATAAAGTATAGAACACTCGGTTAAATTTGAATTTCAGATAAACAAGTCTATTTTTAAGACAAAGTGCCTTATGTAACGTTCGGAACACGCAGATACTTTAGAGACTGTTGTTTCTCAGAAGAAACTCAACTTTAAATAGGTGTCCTGTTGGTCGCCTTACCCCAAATCTAAGTATTAGTTTTACGTTCCTTCTATAACAAATCACAACATAGTGACTTGAAACAACACCACTGTGTTTTCTCGCCTTGCTAAAGATACCAGGGAGTGGCAAAGCTGTCTTCTCTCTGGGTTCTTCTTGGCCTTTTCAGCTTGCAGAGGCCTGTGGTACTACTCTGTTCATGGCCATCCCAACACCACCCCGCCATCTTGTTTCTGTTCTCACAGCTACGACAGACTGATTCCCAGCTCCTTTGTGTGTGTGTGTGTGTGTGTGTGTGTGTGTGTGTGTGTGTGTGTGTGTGAGAGAGAGAGAGAGAGAGAGAGAGAGAGGCTTGAACTCAGAGCATTGTTTATGCTAGCCAAGTGCTCTACTACTGAACTGCACCAGTCTTTTACAAGTCAGTAGTAGTGCCGTTGGTTTGGTTTGTTTGTTTGTTGGGGGTAGTGTCGCACAGCCCAGCCTGCCCTGGCACTTGCTGTAGTCTAGGCTGACCTCAAGCTCACATACTCCTGTGTCAGCTTTGCACAGGGATTCCAAGTGTGCGCGCTCGTGTCCCATATCAGTCATATTCAAATATTTGAGAAATCTGGGCATCGTGGTGCTTGTGCCTTTAATCCCAGCACTTGGGAGGCAGAGACAGGAGGATCTCTGTTAGTTCGAGGCCAGCCTGGTCTACATAATGAGTTCCAGGACAGCCAGAGCCATGAATTAAAACCCTGTCTCAATTTTTTGTTTTATTTTTGAGACAGTTACTCAGGTTGGTCTTGAACTTCCAATGCTCCTGCGTCAACCTCTTGAGTAGTTGAGATTATTTCACCGTCACACCGGTCCTCCTGCCTCCCACTGAGAACTTTTGCAATTACATTGGGCCCATTTGTTAACCGAGAATAATCTTCCTATCTCAAGAACCTTAATCACATCTACAACATCTCTTTTACTGCATGAAATAATCACAAATTCCAGAGACTGCGATGAGGACATTTTAGGGGGCAGGATAGGATTCAACCACCAAAATCTGGCAATCTTTTTTCTTTAAAGATTTTATGTATATGAATGCTCCACCTGCATGTACACTTTTATGCCAGAAGAGAACATCAGATCCCACTATAGATGGTTTTGAGCCTCCATGTGGTTTCTGGGAATTGAACTCAGGACCTCTGGAAGAAAAGCCAGTGCTCTTAACCACTGAGCTCTCTCTCCAACCCCCATGGTAATCTTTTTTTTTTTTTTTTTTTTTTGGTTTTGGTTTTTCAAGACAGGGTTTCTCTGTGTAGCTTTGGAGCCTGTCCTGGAACACTGTAGACCAGGCTGGCCTCAAACCCACAGAGATCTGCCGGCCTCTACCTCTTTTTCTCTCTTTTTCATTCATTTTACATACCAACCACAGTTTTCCCTCCCTCCTCTCCTCTCCTTCCCCCCCCCTTCTATCCACCCCTCCACTCCTCCTCTGGCTTTGTTCAGAAAGGTGCAGGCCTCCCAAAGGAGTCAACAAAGCATGGCACATCTGGTTGAGGCTGGACCAAGCTCCTCCCCCTGAAAATCTAGTAATCTTATATGACCCTGACCAAGTCATTCAAACTCCGTAAGTGTCTAGAGCAGCCTTGTGATGCTGAGTGTTAATTGTCAACTCGACAGACTCTAGAACCGCCGGCATGTCTGTACAGCGTTACCTTAATTGTGTTCATTGAAGTGGGAAGACTTTACCTGGGACCATTCCCTGGCTTAAGAAAGGAAGAGTTCATGCTGGATTTGTGGGTGTGTTTTATCGCAGCAGCAGAAAAGTAACCTAGTCATCTTGCGGGGGTGGTGGGGTGGTGGGGTGGTGGGAGGATGGGAGGTGAGGGGTGGGGGTGTGAAGGCAAAACAAAACAAAACAAAAACAAAAACAATTAAATAGCTCATAAGACAAAAATAATAAACTTTCCCCTAGGTGTTGAGATTAAACTCCTCTCTTTAACCCAGATCCAGGTCTGCTGCTGGCCCGGGAGCACAGACTGCAGTTCTAGATGCTGACAGCAGGGGGAGATGAGCTTGGTGAGTACAGGGAGCTTTCCTTACTCCCAGTGAATGGTTAGAGGCTGGAGGAAGGGTCTCAGATGAACAAGACAGGAGAAAGAGTTTCTTCGTGTGGAGCAGCTGTATACAGTGAGGCACTGGGCTCCTATCATCTGACGTATGCCTTACAATAATCCTGTGGACAGCAACAGAGGGTAAGGTCTCCTACGGAACAGGACATTCCAGTTCAGAAAGCGATCTAAGATGGAAGAGTTGGATTTGAACTCAGGTCTGGGACAGCACAATCCCAAATTTCACTTTGTCCTAGGGACTGTTCATAGCTTGTCGCCTTGGCTTCGGAGGTTGGGGAGCAGGCTCAGATCAAGAGAGGACAAGACACTGTCCATGATTACAGAAAAATTAAGAGCATGAGCAGAGACTTGAACTTCTGTATTCTTTTCTATCTTGGATTCTCAGAAGTAACAGACCTGGAATATCCCATTGAAAAGACCCATTTTTCTGTGTGTAAAGGAGGGCCATCAGCCTTGTATAGCCCCTCCTCCCCCGGGAACCTCCAAGGAATGAAATGTAAAGAGATCTGGCACACTGTAACTCAGAATGTCTGTTAGCTGTGACCACCCCACTCAAGAGCAGAAAGGTCACCAAAGGGCAGCTTACCCTGCATCTTGACTGCAAACAGCCTACCTGCTCTCTGAGCTTCGTCCCACCTCCGAAGAAATAATGCCCGGGCTGTTTTCAGCTGCCTATACTTACACTGGAATTTTTGTCATGATTCAAGAGGCTATTTTAAAAAGAAATGTATAAGTATATAAATGCAGCCCACAGATCCTCCTACCCCTGTTTTTGAGACAGGATTTTGCTCTGTAACCCTGGCTGGCTTGGAACTCACTCTGTAGGACAAAGTGGCTTCAGACTTGCAGGGGTCCTTCTGCCTCTGCCTCCCACGTTCTGGGATTACAGGAGAAGGCGTGGTAGCTACGAATTAAACTCTTTGAAAATCACATCTGCTTGTTTTGTGTATGTGTTGGCACACACATGTCCCCATGCCTGTGTGCGGGTCAGAGGACAACTTGCAGGAGTCACTTCTCTCCTCTGCCGTGTGGGTCCCAGGGTCAAACACAGGTCAACAGTTATGAGTGCCATGCCTGGCTTGAAGTAAGTCATGTTAGAAACGATTTATTTTTTATTTTCTGTTTGTGGGTGCTTTGCCTGTGCACCACCTTCAGAGGCCAGAAGAGGGCACTGGGTTCCCTGGAGCTGGAGTTATGGATGATTGCTAGCGGCCATGTGGGTGCTGGGAGGACCCTGGTCTTCCGGAAGAGCAGAAAATGCTCTTAATGGCTGAGACATCTCTCCAGACCCTTGAAATAACTCTTTTGTTTGTTTGTTTTATTTTGTTGTGTTCGAGATAGGGTTTTTCTGTGTAATGGAGTCGTTGTAGACCAGGCTGGCCTTGAACTCACAGAGATTCGCCTGCCTCTGCCTTCCAAGTGCTGGAATTAAAGTCATATGCCACCATGCTTGGCAAAGGTATAAATTTGATTTGACTTTCTGCATCTGTTTTGTTTTTATAAATACAAGGTTTGGTTGTTTGCCCTTAACTGCCATCTCTCCAGCCCCCTAAAATCAAGGTTTTAAAAAGTGAAGACCAGGGCCGGGCAGTGGTGGCGCACGCCTTTAATCCCAGCACTCGGGAGGCAGAGCCAGGCGGATCTCTGTGAGTTCAAGGCCAGCCTGGGCTACAGAGTGAGTTCTAGGAAAAGGCGCAAAGCTACACAGAGAAACCCTGTCTCAAAAAACAAACAAACAAACAAAAAAGTGAAAATCAAACTGCTCACCTCCCTAAGTATATATGTGCACATGTGTATGTGTGTGCTTGTACACACTCAGGTTGTGTGGTTTCTGGTGGCAGCAGACACATAGTAGGCTCTCCATGAACATGAGTCCCACGAGATTCATCAGAAACACTTAGCTGTGTGACTCCGGGAGCATTCTGAACGTGGTTAGAAATGCTTAGTCCTTATCAGGGCTTACTGTCTGCCAGCCATGGATCCCAGAGAATCTACGATAACGACTCCTCACAACTCTGTTACATTTTCATTTCCATTTTTACAAGGCTCAAAGAAATTACCCGTGGCCACACAGGAGCTGGTAAAGCATTTTGATTTTTTTTTTTAAATATTTGTTTTTAAATTTACATTTGTTTATTTAGTGTGTCTGTGTGTGATGTGTTTATATAGGATGTGGGTGTTCCTGTGGCACATGGCACAGGTGTAGAGGTCAGAGGTCAACATTTTGGGGAATCTTTTTATTTTCTTCTACCATGTGAGTCCTGAGGATCAAACTCAGGCCACCAGGCTTGGCTGTAAGTTCCTCTACCAGCCATGCCACCAACTTTGAAACCAGCTCCCCTCTCCCAGCACCTGTTAACTGCCTAAAGGTCCTCAATGAGAGGTGGGGACTTATGGGTCATTCCTTTGCCCCTGACTTTGAACCCTGACCATCTCACCCACTGAAGCACATACCTCTTGCTGTGCATTAGTTTGGTTATTTGAGGGAGGGGGCGGGGCTGGAGAGTGAGCCTAGGGACGCCTATGTATTGTGCCCATACTACTTTATGTTTGGCATCCAGTGCTGTTTACAATAATAACTACCCCTCACTGGGCACCTGTCCCCCATGGGTGTCAGGAAGTTCTTGGGGAGGGGCAGGGCTGGAACTCAGAGAGGCAGAGGAACTTGCCCAAAGTTACAAAACAAGTCATGGCAGTGGGGAGTTGGGCGCTGGAGTTTCAGGATGGGGAGGGCTCATTCTAGTTCTTGGGATTCCAAAGAACACAACATCCCATGCTCTTCGACAATCTCACTGATGGATCTGACCCAGTCTGAGGTTAAGGATTGCCCAACTAGTGGTTTGGAGCCTGGCTTGGCTGGAAAAGTGTCCAGACCTGGGCTGTGTGTGTGTGTGTGGGGGGGGGGTCAGAGGCTTGGCAAGCACAAGAGAGATGTCTGACTTCAATCAGAGGGTCATGTGAAGCTTGTGACCCCCAGGCCTGGCATGCCTCAAGTGCCAGAGACTTCTGTTTCTCTGTGTGCCACCTTCTGCTCAAGAGCCCAGAATCAGGCTGTAGAAGGAGCCATCCAGGTCTCTGAATAGGAGTAGAGTAGTGCCCAGGGCTTAGCTGTGTGGATTCCCAGAAGAGGTCAGAGCCCAGCTGCGTTTTTGTGGTCACACATTGATCTCCCTGAGTCAGCATGGCTGCTTGGAGGGACAGGATGTCCTGTCCGTTCCCAGGGGCTTTGGATCCCAGCCAGACCGAATATTTTCCAAAACATGACCTGAAATGTTGAGGGGGCGGGGATGGGGAGACCCTACCCCTTGTTCTGTCAACGCCAGCCTAAGAGTTCACCTCACCTTCCATTGTCCTAATACACAGCTTAGACCTAGTTCTGACCACACACCTGGCACTGTACTTGGCTCTGTGTGTGTGTGTGTGTGTGTGTGTGTGTTCACTCTAACCCCACAGAGGTACTGTGGGATAGCCTCTGCTTTTCTGAATTCCATGTGGCAGCTGAGCAAACAAACTAAGAGGCAAGTCTATAATCTCAGCATTCAGAAGGTTGAGGCAGGAGGATCCAAATTTGAGGCCAGCCTGGGCCATATAGTGAATTCAAGGTCAGCCTGGGGTTACCTTGTTTGCCTTGTTGAAATAAGGGAAGGGGGCGGGGGTGGGGGGAGAAAACAGAGAGGTCAGGTGACTTGTAAACGGTCACACAGAAGGAATTGCAGGTCTGTGTGGAGTCCTAGTGTGCCAGATCGGATGATGCTGTGTAAATTCCCTGGGTCACTCCCGACATCTGCACAAGCCCAGTGGCTAAATATCAGTATCTCCTGAGGAAATGTGGAAAACAAGGCTCAGAAAGGTGGAAGGGATTTGTACAAAGTTGGAGAAAGCTCCCCTGGGGTAGCCAGCGGTCACTTTTCAAGGGCACAGTGCCAAACTCTCCACTGCTAAGATTTGGTCAGGAGCAACAGAAGTCCCTCCCCTTTCTCTGAGCCTGGTGTTTATCCACAGGTCTCCCGGGATGGGAAGAGGGAGCAGCAGCCATCTCCTGGGGAGGAGGGAGGTGCTATTTGGAAAGCCTAAGTATGGGAGTTTGATGCAGGGACAGCGAGGGCTGAGAAGAAAGTGCTTGGCCCTGTGTCTGCATCTGCCAAGGTCAGCCCACAGTCGAGGAATCTCAGGAATGGAGTAACCCACCAGCCAGGATTAGCAGAGACTGTCTACAAGAAGTACTCTGCTTGGCTCCCGTGACCAACTGTCTCCTGGAGGGAGAAAGTAGGCGGCAAGGCACAGGGGTTGGATTCCTAAGGGGAGCCTGAAGTGTATCCTCTAAGATCAAAGGCAAGAAAGGCCCATGCACATGGCCATCTTTGTGGTGCCCAGTTAAATTGAAGCTTTCAAAGCTTACTGAGTCCAGAGAGCTGCGAGACAGCCAGGCTGCTTACCCTCTTCACCCTACAGCACCCCTGGCCCAGAGGAAGGGGGTGACCTCTGGCCCAGAGGAATGGGTGACAGGCACCCATTCCACATCCTTCAGCAAGCCTGGCCAGGCTGTGGCGGAGGCTTACAGCTGAATCGGATTGGGAGCTTGTATTGGCAGTTTGACTGGGTGTTCTGACATGAGATGACGAGGTTCTCTACTGAGCAGAAGAGCAGTGGGGGTGAGTCTCCTCTCAGAGACTGCCCGGATGTTTCTCCACAGACCACATTTTTAAAGGGATTTTGGGAGTGGGCTGGGAAGACAACTTCATTGACAGAGTCCTCACTGTGAGGACTTGAGTTGGGATTCCCAGCACTGACAAAAAAAAACCCAGACCGACCAACCAACCAACCAAACAAACAAACAAACAAACAACCAAACAACCAACCAAACAAAAGACAGGTAAGGGCTGGAGAGATAGCTTAGCAGTTAAGAACTCTTGCTCTTACAGAGGATCCGGGTTCCATTCGCAGCACACACATGGAGTTCCCAGGAATCTGATGTCCTCTTCTGGGACTTCACAGGCACAGCACACATGGTGCACAGATGTATATGCAAGCAAAACAATAAACAAGCCAAAGCCAGGTGAGACGTTATGCATCTGTAATCCTGTACAGTGATGAGCAGGTCCCTAGGGCTTGGTGACCAGCCACTCTAGTTGAGCAGCAAGCGCCAGGGCCAGTGAGTGACCATGTGTCAAAAATGTCTCAAGGTGGAGAATGGTGGTGGAGGACACCTGATGCTTTCCTCAATCTCCACATGTGGTATTCACACATGCGCGCACGTGCGTGCGCACACACACACGTTTTCTGGAATTGGGGTGAAGTGGGGGGAGACTAAGAAGAACACAGATCTACTTGGACAGTGTCATGGGTGGGGTTTGTGCAATGGCTGCTCTCACTGAGGGGAAATTTTCCTTTCCCTTCCGTCTTTCATCAGGGTCTCACTGTGTAACTCCAAGCTGGCCGCCACCTTCAGGGCCTGTCACTTCCCCACTTACAAGACTTTCCCTTGTGTCTTCCTCCATTTTGTCCCTTAAGTGTACTACCTAGGAGCTCTACACGTGGACTCTAGGGACCTGGGTCAGGATCCTGGCACTAACCTTGGAGCTTCACGTTTGCATCTGATTAATAATTCCTCCTGATGGCCTCGAGGATCAAATGAGAGTGCACTCACATTACACCATCAGCACAAAGCCTGGCACCAGAAAGTTCTTAGTAAAGCGTAGCTGTTATCAGCCTTCCCCTGGCCAGTGCTTGCTGACTGTTCAAGTTTCTCAGCCTTTGAATCAAGCACTTTCCAACCCAGCTCCATTAACTGATGTAAGAGATGCCCAAAGTTCACTGTACAGGGGAAAGGAGAAGACCATAAAATAATACGTGCTCCCCAGGTCATTCGAAACACCGGAGAAAAGCAGACATTCGCGTCTCCATGTGGGTGCCAAGAGCTGGCTGCGGTTATTACCATTTGGTTTGGTTTTTGTTTGGAGACAAGGTCTCACGACGTAACCCAGGCTGACCTTGAACTGTTGAGCCTCCTGCCTCAGCTCCCCAAATGCTGGGCTAATGGGTGTAAGCCACTGTGCTGATTTTTAAGGGGAAAGCACTTTGAAGCCCAGGTAATGTACCGATGACACTGTGGTGGCAGTGCCTGAAAAGCCAGCCTTGGCACCTGAATCCAGGGGAGGTAGAGTTGTTCCCAGCTGCGTTCCCTCTGGCACCCTTCGGGGAGGGTGGCATGGCAAGACTGGAGCTGGACTTGGGACCCACTGGGTTAGTGTAGGTTTGGGTACTTTTTTTTTTATGTGGCCTTGAAACAAAAGAAAAGCAAAGAATTGCCCTTTGGAATCAAGACTTCAAGCTTGTAAACTGTTGTAGTCATTATGGAAATCAGTATGCAGGTTCCTCAAAATACTAAAAATAGCTCCACCATATGACCCAGCTCCACCACTCCTGGATATCCACCCCAAGCAGGTTATGTCAGCATTCCCCAAAGCCATACAGGTTTATTGATGCCCGGCGTATAATAGCCAAGATACGGATAACCGCTTGGGCACTCAGCTGCAGATGAATGGATAAAGAAAAGACGGCAGGCTGGAGAGATGGCTCAGCAGTTAAGAGCGCTGGTTGCTCTTCCAGAGGACCCGGGTTCAATTCCC
Source organism: Peromyscus leucopus (assembly GCF_004664715.2). Lineage (NCBI taxonomy): Eukaryota > Metazoa > Chordata > Mammalia > Rodentia > Cricetidae > Peromyscus > Peromyscus leucopus. The sequence goes on along the minus strand of NC_051066.1, from coordinate 146,882,466 downwards.
AGCAACCACACGGCAGCTCACACCTGTCTGTAACTTCAGTTTTGGAGCTTGATACCTCACACAGACATACATGCAGGCAAAACACCAGTGAACACAGAATAAAAATGAATTTATATCAAAAATAAATGGCATAAATTTACCATGGAATTGTACTCGGCTGTAGAGAATAGTGAAGAGATGCCCTTGACCGCAGGTCCTCTCACTCTTGAGTGCTGGAATTACAGGCATGTGCCATCCTATTTGATGAGATACTGGATATCAAAACCAGGGCTCCCTGCGTGCTAGGTGAGCACTCTACGGGCTGAGCTCCATTCCCAGCCATGGCTTCCCCCAGCAACGCCTAAACTCGGTATAGCGGTGCATGCTTGTGACCCCAGCACCCGGGAAGTTGGATAGGAGGACAAGAAGGCCAAGGCTGTCCTCACCTACATGTCCAGTTCAAGGACAGCCTGGGCTATCTCAAACAAACAAACAGACAGACAGACAGACAGACAGACAGACAAACAAACAAACAAAAAACCCAAATGACAAAACAAAACATCCCCACCCCCAAAAATGAAATTATGTTGTTTGTAGAAAAATGGATGCAATTGGAGATTGTTATATTAAATGAAATAAGCAAGACTTGGAAAGGCAAAAGCCACATGCTTTTTTTAAAAATGTGGAATACATACTTAAATATAATGTACAATACATAATTGGCATACTAGCTATGTATGGGATGTGAAGGAAGAAGGAGGAGGGGGAGGGGCCGGAGAGATGGCTGAGTGATTAAGAGCACTGGCTTCCGGCACCCACATGGCAACTCACTACCATCTGTAACTCCAGTTCTAGGGGCTCTGAGGTCCTCTTTTGGACTCTGTAGGCACCAGGCACACGTGTGGTACACAGACATAAAAAATACCCACAGACATAAAAAACCCAATTAATTATTAATTAGAAAAGAAAAGAGAAAGAAAACATCACTTTTTAAATATGTGGAGTCTAGACTTAACTACACAAATGTGTACGTGCATACACACATATGACATGAAAGTTAAGAGAATTATTGGGGTGAGGAGGAAGGAGACAGGCAGAAGTAGGCTCAAGAAGGGTAGTGGGGGCTTGAACAAAGCACAATGATATATATGTATGAAAATATCATGATGAGATTCACTGATTTGTGCACAAATGACACAGTTTTCAGAGAAAGCCTAAGTAGGGGTAATGCTACCCTAAGGGGTAGCTTTTGCATTCCCTGGGGTGCTATGACACAATGTGAACACTTGGTGGCACTCCAGCCAATCTTCAAAAGAGAGACCCCGACAGGTTTGATAATAGAAGAATCGGACCCGGCTAGCCCTCAAAGGCACTTGCCTCTTGAGCCTGAGGAGTTAGGTTCAGTCCCTGGAGCCCACATGCTGCAAGGGTGGAATCAACTACTGACGGCTGTCCTTTGACCCCCATTCCAAGTTGTGGCAAGTGCGCCACCCCAAATAAATAAATGAAAAAAAAGTCCCTGAACTAAAAGTAATGTCACCATTAATAAAATTTTCATGTACTGAGTTCTTCCTGTGATATCCTAGACTCTTTTCAGAGAGTCATAGGTCATGGGTTTTTGTTTTGCTGTTGTTTTTTGTTGTTTGTTTGCTTGTTTTGAAACAGGGTCTCACTGTGTAACTCGGTTGTCCTGGAACTCCCTATGTAGACCAAACTGGCCTCAAACTCACAGAAAGACACCTGCCTGCCTTTGCCTTCCGAGTGCTGGGATTAAAGGCACTACCATATTTGGCCTTTTTCTCATTTTAACTTTGTAAACATCCCACCCATTAGGCACTATTTAAAAAAGTGTGTGTGCGTGTGCCAGTGCTTGTGGGGGTCAGAAGAGAGCGCTGGATCCCTTGGGGCTGGAGTTACAGCTGACTGTGAATACTAAAAACCAAATTCTGACCATCTGGAAGAACAGCAAGAACTCTTAACCAGTGAGCCATGTCTCTAGCCACCCTCTTCCCTCATGGCTAGACATGGTTACTGAGGATTTTATAGAGTATATTACTTTTCTAGATTTTGTTTTGTTTTGTTTTGAGACAGGATTTCTCTTTGTAGTTTTGGTGCCTGTCCTGGATCTCACTCTGTAGACCAGGCTGGCCTTGAACTCACAGCCTGGCTCTGCCTCCAGAGTGCTGGGATTAAAGGCATGCGCCATCACTGCCCGGCCACTTTTCTGGATTTTCAAACTGTTCCTATAGCATAATTCTCACATATGATGCTGCTTAACACTATTAACTGTACAGCTCCGTGAAACCAGGGCATGAGTGGGCTGGGAAGGGGTTGAGGATTTGATGCTGGGACCCATGGGACCGGCTGGAAACTGCTTGGCTTGGCCGGCTCTCTCAGGATGACTTGCCTCTGGAGAGCAAAATGTCATCATTCTGGACTTTGTCCTCTGTGTTTCTCCATATTGCTTGAACTCTTACAATAAACATGGTCCGTTTTAATAAAAACAATGTGGGGTCTCGGGAGGGTGGGGTGGTCTCTGGCATCAAAGAATGAACTGTGAGTTCTGAAGAGCAGGCTGGAATTCTCAGAGGGCCTAAGGGACAAGCTCCTGACAGGCTTGTTTAGGAGGAGACCCCATTTCTGGTGAGCTAGGGTCCAGTCCTGGTTCCCTCTCTAGATCTCTCTGACGTGACATGAATCATGGTGTCCCAATCACAGAGTGGCCCTCAGTAAGCTTCTGCCTGATGCTAGGTTTGCTCTGCCTCCCTCACTGCCGCTGCCTGTCACTGCTCTCCTCCAGGCCTGGGAAGAAACGACCTGGTCAGGTCTCTAATGTTTTAGTGGTTGCAGGAGTTTCTTCAGCAATGGAAACACTGAGCATGCCAGACCCAACCAGATGACTAATACATGGTGGCCTGTGGGGAGTGGTCCCAGAAATTACCCATCCCTCTGCCCAATATGTAATGAAGATATCAGGCCTCTCCCCAGGCAGGGGATGCTGGGAGTTTTCTGCTCATTACTCCACTTGTGGCTTCAGTTCCTATCGGGGCTGGGCCCACAGGCCATAAATTCTGGTGCTCATTAGTCAATATCTCACAGCTCAGCCGTTCGCCCGTAGCCCTGCCATCATTGTTATCTCTTATCTCAAGCCTCGTCATTGTTTTGTCACTTAAAAAAAAAATAGCAGTCTTTTCAGCAGGATGTTTTGGGCATCTTTTGCTTTGGAGTTGGGGAACCCCAACCGTGGCGGGGGGGGGAGGGGCGGTAAGGGAGGCAAGAGGGTTCAGGGAATTTTCTGACTTTGTCCAAAGCTTCTGGGAAAGACCAAGGTTTGAACTCCTAGTCCTCTCTGGGGTCCAGGCTGGGACCTGGTGTGGGGCTCAAAGCTGTGGGAGAGGCAGGAAGGGAGTGGTCATCCGGAGCCAGGGCAAAAGCAAAGGAGTCCTTCTTTTTGGACAGGCTTGGGCCAGAGGGCTTCCTCTTCCTCACCAGTCGAGGAGGAGGAGGAGTGGCAGTCCTTGGCGCTCGAGGACGTGCAGGTCCCCTAACCTGTGAGTCTGTTTGCGTTAGGATTGGGGACTTGGATTTGACCCCAAGAACAAACTGGGTGACTTCCTTGACATCTGCAGACTCAGGCCCCTCATCTTAAAGAGCCCACTCTTGTCTGCCTCATGCCCTGGCTCTCTCAGCTCTACTCCCATCCACCCTCTTGAGTTCCTCACACCACTGCCCTCCCTATACTAGGCCCCACCTCCAAAAGATTCCTTGCACCGGCTCCAACTGGCCCAGGCTGGCAACCATGTCTTCAGCATACAGACCATCGGAGTACTGCCTCCCCTCCCCCTGAGAAAGGGTTTCTCTGTGTAACTTTGGAGCCTGTCCTGGAACTCACTCTGTAGTCCAGGCTGGCCCTGAACTCACTGAGATTCTCCTGCCTCCTGAGTATGGAGTACTCTTAAGATGCAAACCGTGAAGGAAGGCCTCACCAAGGAGATCCTTTTGGTACAATTAATAATTTATTAAGATTTGACTGTACACACAGTATACAGTTCAAGCAGTGCCTCTCCCAGCCGCACCCCCCCCTCCAGCTGTGTGGTCTCCCTCTTCATCTGCCCATATGCCGCCAGTTTCATGGGGTTTAGTGGCCTCAGAACCTCATGGGGCAGCCATGTTTGCTGGGTTGTTTTTTAATTTTATGTGTCTGGGTGTTTTTACCTGCCTGCATGTATGTGTGGCACGCGCTCGATGAGGTTGGAAGAGGTTGGGGGTCCCCTGGTGCTGGAGTTACAGAAGGCTGTGAGTCGTGTGTGTGCTGGGAATGGAATCCAGGTCCTCTGGAAGAGCAGCCAGTGCTCTCCACCTCTGAGCCGTCTGTCTCTCCTGTCCGAGCTGTGAGTTTGTAGCTGTGGCAGAAGAACCATCCAGGCAGAGGGATCAAGAGCTCAAGGGTCCTGAGGCTGTGGGCCAGTGTTGCTGGGGAGGGAGGGGGGTCAGGCTGGGAGGTGGCAGAGGGGGGGGCCTTTTGTTTCTGTTCTTGTTTGATACAGGGTCTCACTATGTAATGCTGCCTGGCCTGGGACTCACTGTGTAGACCAGGCTGGATTCAAATTTGCAAAGATTCTGCCGTGTCTGCCTCCTGAGTGCAGATTCCAAGTGTGCACCACCACAGAGGACTCGAGACCTGGGTGCTGCTCTGAGTGGCCTGATGAGGGGAAGGGGGACTAAGAGCAATCTGTGCTGTATACAAACACTGCAGAATGTGGATGCTGGATTCATCTGGGGGAGGGCGGCCAGGAGGGAGGCCAGTGTGGGTTTCCGGTAGGGAGGACCAGGGCCAGGAGAGGGAAGGTGGTGAGAAGAGGTGGGTTGTGAGCGTTTGGGTTGGTGGAGTTGTGATCAGAGAGGCCCTCCCAAGCCACATGCCCTGCTGACAACTTGCCTCTGTCCGCAGTATTGTGATTGATTACGGGACTAAAGTGCATCACTGTAAACTGACAGAGCAGGCCCGGAGGATGTGTCTGCTGCTGATCTGAATAAGGGTCCCCACTTATCCTTAAAGCAGTGACCACAGTGGCCTGCTACCTGCTGGGAGACTCCTACTTCCTACAGACATCTCCTGCACCCATCAGCACCTAGGAATCACCCTAAGGCAGCCTGCCTCACGCTGTCTCTTTCTGATGAGCAAAATCTAGAGCCTTCAGAATCTCATAGTTTCTTTGCCATAAAACCCTTTACCCATGAAAGCCTGACATATAAAAATGTATAGAAAATTCTAAGTTCAGGGCAGGGATGGGGCTCTGTTGATAGAGTGCTTGTCTATCACACACATGGCCCTGGGTTTGATCCTCGGCACCACACAAATGTTGTCCTTAGCCTCCACCCGTTAGATACCCGGCACACCCCTCTGTCAGCTTGGCGACAGAAAAATGGCTCCAGGGCTGGGGAATGCAGCGCAGAGGTACCCAGGATGCAGGAGCCCTGGGTTCCACCCCCAACACTGCATGGGATGGGAAGGCAAAGGGCAGCTCTAGGGAAATGGTGAGGGACCCAAGGGCCAGCAATAGATGCCAGTATCTCAAGGCCACAAACAAACAAAAGCAAAAAACAGCACACAAGGCAGCGGTACTGGCTCAGGCCAGCTGGAGGTGCGGAAGTTACAGCAAGACAGAGGCAGAAGCCATGGAGGAAGGATGTAGCCTCAGCCAAAAGTAAATGTAGACATCTGATATCTCCCTCTCACTGCTTTTGATCTCTGTGGAATCTTTGTTTGGCCAAATTCTCCCAGCAGTCAGAAGGCATGACAGACAGCTCCTGGGGAAGGGGGAGGGGCTGGAGGAGAGCGATGATACACATGTGTGAGTCGTCAATGGGAGCTGTCCCAGGAAGGACGGCAGCAGGGCCCAAGAGATGGGCGTTTGAACACGTCCTGAAGGCTGCGAAGCACTGTGGTTTGAATACCGTCCCCCAAATCTGTGTGTTTGAAGCGTGGTCCCTAGTCCAGCAGAGGTGACAGGTGGAAATTTTTGGGGAAATCAATTGAAGATGATCTGCTTGTGGATTTATAGGTCATTATATAGTCATTGCAGAAGTGGTCTACCACCATGAATCTGTCTCACCACGTGGTGCCCTCCACCATATTATAATACAGATCGATGGCCCTCAACACATACCAGTACCATGCTCATAGGCTTCCCAGCCCCCAGAACCACGGGCTAAGCATAGCTCTTTATAGATTGTCATATCTCCTTATTTTGTCACAGCAACAGAAAATGGATCAAGACACCAGGAAATAGGTATTTCATCACAGGGAAGAGGAGGCAGCGTGCTCGGCATTACAAAAGCGCCCGCTAACTGATTTGTTTATTTAATCAGGATTGTTTGTTCCATTGATGGACTCTGCAGTGTGTACTCCGTGAAAAGCAAATACCCAAATGGGCAAAAGGGCATCAGATGGAAAGCAGGTCCCCCTCTCACCCCTGACCCTCCGCTATCCGCGACTTCCCAAAGGCCCTTCTCTCCAGTCTGCTCGTATTCTTCTCCCACCCTGACTGCTGCCCCTGTGCGCCAGCACTTGCCACACATCCTGTGTGTATACACGTTCCTGTCAAGATCCCCATCCTTTCACTACCACAGGAGAAGCGGAGGTTATCTCTCCCCTGAACCCTCGGCTACCAGCACTGTACCACACAGAAGGAGTTGAGGGGCTGAAGAGATGTTTCAGCAGTTAACAACACTGGCTGCTCTTCTAGAGGTCCTGGTACCCGCGTGGCAGCTCACAGCCATCTGTTGCTACAGTGCCAGGGAATCCAACGCCCTCTTCAGGTTTCTGTGGGTACCGCACACATTTGATGGAGGTACCTGCAGGCAAAGCACCCACAACACATCTTAAAAAAAAGTTGATGAGGGAAGATTTTTGTGGATAAACAAGAGTCATAAGATGTTAGAATAATAAACATACAACACTGTAGATATCGGACTCAGTGGGCAGAGCCTGGGGGGATGACGGACGGATGGACAGACAGACGGGACAGGATGGACAGGGATGGGGACACTCTTGTCCAGACTTCTTGTCTAAGGACCATTAGTGACTTCAAAAGGTCTTCACTGTGCCCTTCAGATGATTTAGTTTGGGCTGGTGAGATGGCTCAGAGGATACGCTTGTCATGTAAGCCTGTTGACCTGAGTTTGATCCTCAGGACCCACATGGTGGGGGAGAAAAATGAACTTGCAAATTGTTCTCCAACATACGTATGTGTGCTATAGCATGCACACACCCACACACATGCACACCCTCCCCATACATATACACAAATAAATTCAGTTTTAAAACCTAAAAATAGATTTAAATTTATTTTTAAAATTTTTTCTAGACAGGGTTTCTCTGTGTAGTTTTGGTGCCTATCCTGGATCTCACTCTGTAGACCAGGCTGGCCTCGAACTCACAGAAATTCACCTGGCTCTGCCTCCCAAGTGCTGGGATTAAAGGCTTGTGCCAATACTGCCTGACTTAAATTTATTTTTATCAACACTAAGAAGGGATTGATTCCAAGATACTGTGCATGCTAGGCAAGTACTCTATCACTGAGCTAGTTTCCACCTTCTCCACCATTCACATAGATATTTGTCTTTCAAATATTTGTTTTTTTACCACGTGTTTTATATTTATTGAGCACCTAATGTATTTATTAACCAATAGTAATTAAGCATGTATTTTGGTCAACATTAATATAAATGTCATGCTATGCAACTGAGGCTTCAAGATTAATTTCCATGGTTTAAAGCGACAAGCACGTATTAGCTCATGGTTTGGGGATGCTGGACTTCAGGAATGGCTTAGGTAAGTGGGTTCTGTATTAGGGTCTTCCACGACAATGCAGGGAAAGGTGTCACTGGGCCCATGGTCTGTAGCTAGAGTTTTCCTGCCTTGGCCACAGTCAGGACAAATCTTTGTCACCCGCCAGTCCCACAGCTGCTCAGACCCAACCAAGTAAACACAGAGACTTATATTGCTTACAAACTGTATGGCCATGGCAGGCTTCTTGCTAACTGTTCTTATATCTTAAATTAACCCATTTTTATAAATCTATACCTTGCCACATGGCTGGTGTGGTGGCTTACCAGCGTCTTTACATGCTGCTTATCCTGGCGGTGGCTGCAGTGTCTCTCCCCTCAGCCTTCCGCTTCCCAGAATTCTCCTCTCTCCTTGTCCCACCTACTTCCTGCCTGGCCACCTACTTCCTGCCTGGTCACTGGCCATCAGTGTTTTATTTATATAGAACGATATCCACAGCAATGGTCACCAGCGGGCTTGATGGGTTTGACCATTCATTCTAATGCAGCTCATTTCCTTGTCTGCCCATGGGCAGCAAGCCTCAGTGCACCTCTATGGATCCCTAAGAGTCTTCATCATGGCTTCCAGACAGCCCAGAGCAGGGGACCCGAGACAGTAAGATGGGAAACACAGTGCCTCAGAAGGCGCATTCTACTGCTTCCACAGTCTGCAGCGCTCATTCGGGGAAACCAAATCTGTCTGGAATGACGGCACAGTGGTATGGGTACCAGAAAAAGAGGCTCCTCAGGGTACATCTTGGAGACTAGCTACCACAGTAACGTTGAACAAGACCGGCCAAGTTTCCGCTCTTATGGGGTTAGCACCCTAGGAGGGAAGGGGAGAGGACATCAATAAACCAATAAACAATTACATGGATGCTTTTGGAAGGTTTAAGGGTAATGAAGAAAATCAAACAAGATGACAAGTTAGAACAGGGCTGCCATGCTAAGATCTCAAGCAAGTCCAGCCTGCTGTCAGCCCTGCAGATGAAGTTTGCCTGGCACTCAGCCATGCCCATTCCCTTTACATAGTTTAGGGTCCTCACATGCAGTAAGGGCAGCCTTAAATCATTTCAACAGAGATTGTTGAGCTTGCAGAAGCTCCCATACACGGTTATATTTACAGAAGGTGTCTCCAGGAGACCACACTGGAGCGGAGACCCAAATGGGTAGGAGGAAGTGGTTGTGTTAAGAGCAGGGAAAAGGTTTTTCCAGACAAAAGAGACCTCAGGAAAGAGCAGTAAAATGGGAACTCTTGGGCATGTAGACACACAGGAAGTAGTCCAGAGGACTGGGATGGAGACCACAGAGGGATGACTAAGCATGAGGAAAGAATATAAGGGTAAGATCAGGATCTGCTTATTGGCGGGGAGGGCTCATGGCCCTAGCGAGTCTTGGGGGCCATTTTTTTGTTGTTGTTGTCTTTTTTGAGACAGGGAGGGTTTTTCTGTGTAGCCCTGGCTGTCCTAGAACTCACTCTGTAGACCAGGCTGGCCTCGAACTCACAAACAGACACCTGACTCTCTGAGAGGTGTTTTTTAAAAAAAAACTACATCTACTTATTTATTTCTGTGAGAGCAGGGAGGACACCACAGCACACTTGTGGAGCTCAGGGGACTGCTTCTAGAGGTAGCGTATTTTCTTTCCATCCTGTCTGTCTAGGGGATCGAACTCAGGATGCCAGGCTCAACATCAAGCCCCACCCATCCAGCTACTCATTGAGCCAGCCCCAGCCCCCGAGAGGTACTTTTGTTCGTTTGTTTCTTTGTTTCAAGACTTGGGTCTCCAACTCAGGATCTTCTTGCCTCAGGCTTTCAGGCTCTGGCATTATAGGAATAAACATCTACGCCCAGCTGAGCTTGAGTTTTGTTTCAAGCCTGTTAGGAGGCCCTGGAGGGGTCTCAGTAGGGAGACGTGGGCTATGGTGGGACTGATAGCTGTGCCTGCTCTGGTTTAGTCCCCCTCAACTGTCCCCTAAGTGCAGATTTCCCAGAACTGTGTGGTCTTGGCAATACCCAGGTAAAGACCTTTGATTATGCACATGCACAACCCTCGGCAAACCCAAGAGACCATGACGTCTTTTTTTTTTCTCAGAGCTGAGGACTGAACCCAGGGTCTTGCCCTTGCTAGGTAAGCGCTCTACCACTGAGCTAAATCCCAACACCCCCCCCCACCCTACCCCCCCCCACCCCCTACCCCCACCCCCCGTCTTGAGTTTTTTGAGACAAGGTTTCTTTGTGAAATGGTCCTGGCTGTCCTGGATCTTGCTCTATAGACCAGGCTGGCCTTGAGCTCATAGAGGTCCGCCTGCCTCTGCCTCCCAAGTGCTGGGATTAAAGGCGTGCACCATCACCACCTAGCTTTCTATTCTCTTTTCAACCCCTTGTGATGTAGATTCTAGAGCTTTTCCCATCTGTGGCTGTGAAAGTCAGACAACCTCCCTGAGTCTTACTTGCCTCAACTGGACAATGAGGGGTTAGTTCAGTCACATCTGCTAGTCTAAGAGCAGCCCATGGGGCTGTCCAGGCACACACAAAGCCAGGGTCCTGAGAAGGGCATGAAGGCCACGTGACAGTGTGGTTCAGAGCAGGCTTAGCGGGATTGGCGTGAGCAGCGGGACACAGAGTGGCTGGTCCTCCCGGCAGCATTGGCGTGAGCAAGGCAGCCCATGGCTTCTCAGAGTGTCTCCAATGGGCACAGCTGGTAGCAGGTCCAGCTGGGACAAGACTTTGAGTGGGGAATGACCTGGCGGCGGCTAACGTGAATCCAGTCAGGTCTGAGAGAGCACGGGTTTGCCGAGAGCTTGTCCTTTGCCTTGGGTGAGGTGGAAGAGGTTGAGATGAGGCGCTCTGGTTGTAAGAGGGACCAGTGTTCTATGTACCATGCAGGAAGAAAATGCTGTCAACCAAATGGTGACACAGTACTTCCTGGTCACTTAGGATTTGTATTTTACATTTGTTACAAGACCTTTTGGAGCTAGGTGTGGTTGTGGTTAAGCATTCAAGGGGCTGAGACAAGAGGATTTCCAGTTTGAGTTTGGATGGGGTTGCGTAGCTAGACCTATCCTCCTATCTCCTGAAAGACCTCTTTTAACTTCACTACGCTGTCTTACTAGGAGGGACTGCCACAGCACAAGTATGGGGGTCAGCAGACCACCTGAAAAGCTGCTTCTCCCCCTGACCATGCAGGCCTTTGGGGGTGAACTCGTGTTGCTGGGCCTGATAACAAGCACCTTTACAGCCACTGGGCTGGCTAGTTTTATGTCAACTCAACACAAGCTAGAGTCATCACAGAGGAGGGAGCCTCAATTGAGAAAATGCCTCCATAAGAACGGGCTACAGGTAGGCCACAGGGCATTTTCTTAGTGACTGATGTGGAAGGGTCCAGCACATTGCAGGTGGAGCCACTGCTGGACTGGTGGTTCTGGGTTCTGTAAGAACAAGCCAGTAAGCAGTACTTTTCCATGGGCTCTGCATCAGCTCCTGACTTCAGGTTCCCGCCCAGTTTGATTTCTTGCCTTGGCTTCCCTCAACAGATTGTGAGTGGGGGTATATAAGCCAATTAAACCCTTTCCTGTCCAAGTTGCTTCTGGTCATGATATTTCATCATAGCAGGTCCCCCCCAAATTCTTAAAGATGAGATTTTTCGATCTTTGGGTTGCTGTTTTTTATTTGTCTTGTTTTCTTTGTCTCTGTGCTCTGGAGATTGATCCCAGGGCCTTGCATGTGCTGAGCACACATGTGATAACACTCCCAGCCATTTTTATAGGTTTGCCTCTTTCTTTCTTTCTTTCTTTCTTTCTCTCTCTCTCTCTCTCTCTCTCTCTCTCTCTCTCTCTCTCTCTCTCTCTCTCTCCCACCCTCCCTCCCTCCCTCCCTCCCTCCCTGTTCTTTCTTCTTTTTTTTGATATAAGGTTTTATTATGAAGCAAGCCTATGCTGGCTCAAACTCACTATGTAGCCCAGGCTGGCCTCCAACTGGATATCCTTCTGCCTCTGCCTTTTTTTGTTTTTGTTTTTTTCAAGATAGGGTTTCTCTGTGTAGTTTTGGTGCCTGTCCTGGATCTCACTCTGTAGACCAGGCTGGCCTTGAACTCACAGAGATCCGCCTGGCTCTGCCTCCCGAGTGCTGGGATTAAAGGCATGTGCCACCACCGCCTGGCCTCTGCCTCTGCCTTTCAAGTGCTGAGATTACAGACTTGAGCAACCATACTAGACTTCTTAGTAATCTCTCTTGTTTACTCAGAAAAATAAAAATACTAGGCTGGATGTGTGTGTGGCTCATTGGTAGAGTACTTGCCTAGCTTAAGGCCCTGGGTTCCATTCCCAGCACTTTCATAACTGGACGTGGTGGGGCACACCTATAATCCAGCTCTTGGGAAGCAGAGGATGAGAAATTCAGGGCCATCCTCAGCTACACAGAGAATTGGAGGTTAGCTTAGACTGTATGGAAGAAACAGAAAAGAAAGAGGAAAATACAAGCAAAAACATATTTACTAAGGAATCCCCCAAACCCTGCAGACATCATCCAGCTGTTCTGGGTCCCTTTGCCTCCTAGAATCACCATTCTTCATACTTGTCACTTGTCACTGTCCACGATGGCATGCATCTCCATCATGCAGCATTTCTAGGAGGGCTGCTCCATGGCAGTCTCCAGATGCTTTCTTCTTCTTCTCCTCCTCCTCCTCCTCCTCCTCCTCCTCCTCCGGTGTTCTTATCAATGGAAGGCTTCTAGAAACTGCCGCTGTTCTTGGCCCTTCCTCAAATGGCCCTCGTGTCATTTGTGATAAAATAGAAAAAGGTACAGCTGTCCAGGAAGAGCTCAGGGGAAAAAAAAAGTGACCAGAACCAACCCGGCCACAGCCATCACCTGATCTAACCCACAGTCATAGTGGGATGTGTGATTTAAAGACACAGCCTCATTTCAATGACATCATAACGTGGAAAGAGGCATGGTGAGCTTTAAAATGGTAAGTACTACCCAGGGGCAGTGAGGGCTAAGTCTGTGGTGGGCTCTAACTCATAGACACCCACGCATTCAGCTCAGCAGCGGCCACTCCCTTGGCATTGCTCCACTGTCCCCTGACTCCTTGCAACCCAGGGCATCGCCCTCCTTGCAGGGCCAGCTTGGGTTTATGGCAACAATCGCTGCTCCTGCCAGACATGATCTCAAAGCCATAAAGAGTTTTACAGTTTCACTCTTCCCAAGATAAGGCTGGGGAGCCCTTCCCAAGGCCGGGCACAATCTCGGCGCTCAGGAGGAGGGGCTGGGCGTTGGGGACTGGTACAAGTTTTATGGCCCCCACTTCTCTAAAAATACCACGTTCTCATAACCTCAGCCTGAGTGTGCTGGTGAGGTCTCAGCACCTGGAGTACAGTGACAGTCACTTGTTCTGGCACTCATTCATTCATTCACTTACTCATTTGGAATAGTGTGTGGGACACAACAGCTTGTGTTTTCTTACCATGCCACATTGTTTTACCTATGGATCTAGACAAGTTGCTTCCCTTCCTCTACATAATGAGAATTCATTTAAACTCCCCTCAGCCTCACCGAGGTCCACATAGACAGCGAGCATGCATAGCACACAGTAGGCCCACAGCAAAGGAGCCGGAAACCTTTTACTTCACCATTGGCGTTCACCCTGGTTGCTTTTGTTGGACCCTCGTCCCAGCCTTTGTGCAGTCTGGCCCAAGACAAGCCCTCACCCTTCACCTCCTTGCTACCCACACCCATTTAAATGGGAGCAAGCCACTGCTGCCGCCCCCTCCATCATCAACATGCTTAAAGTCTTGCCTCCCATCCAGTCAAGATGTCAGAACACTTCCAAACCTGGTCCCCTGACTGCCTCTGTCCCCCCACATGGCAGCTCCAGCCTCTGGCAGCTGTGGCTGCCCCTGTGGTTTTGCCTTGAACATCTCACAGGATCCTGGGGATTCCGCCCAGGCTGCCTGCCCGCCCCCCTCGCCACACACACACACACAGTGCATTGGCGATGTATGTTGGTGGCAATGGTAATCGGGTCTCTCTCTCCTTTCCTTCTCCCCTCCCCTCTTTCTCTCTGACAAGGTGTCTTCCACCATGCAGCCCCAGAATCTTGACTCACCTGCCTCAGCTCCCTGTGTGCTTGGATAACAGGCTAACACCACTCAGCCCAAGTCGGTGGGGACGTCCCATCTCCAGCCCCAAGACTTGGATATTCAGGGCCTCTGTAGGCGTTCCATTGACGTCCCGAGTGACACAGGTCAAGCTCAACTCCCGCCGGTGGCTTGTCCACTCTTCCTCACGTCATCCCAGGGCGCCAATACCGCCTTGGCTTGGTTTTTCTTCTTCGTGCTCACCAGCAAGCCCTTGGTCACTCTCCTCAAACATGATCTTCTCTCACCACCGCCTGTATTTGTTCTCTGTTGAAATCTCTGATATGGCCGAGTAATGTGCATTGGATACCTCTGCCCTGCAGCGTTCTTAGGTCAGAAGCACCGGCCTGACGTGACTGTGTCTTAACGCCAGCTGCCAGCTGCCTGTATTCCTAACTAAGATCCAACTCACTTATGCTGTTGGCTGAATTCAGTTCCTCATGGACTGAGGTCACCATTTCCTTGCTGTTCGCCACCAAAGGCCACCTACATTCTTACTATGGGGTCCCCTTCATCATCCCTCCCATACTTCTTATTTAATATGCTGGGAATTGCTCCATCTCCTTCAAGGGCTCACTGACGAGGTCAGGTGGGTTTCGAGCCTTAATTAAGCCTGTAAAAGTCCTCACTCTGTGGCTAGAAAAGACGGTTCAGTGGGTAAAGGCACCTGCCACCAAGCCTGGTGATCTGAGTTCATTCCTAGGGATTCACATGTACAGAACCAACTTCAACCAGGCGGTGGTGGCGCACGCCTTTAATCCCTGCACTTGGAAGGCAGAGGCAGGTGGATCTCTGAGTTTGAGGCCAGCCTGGGCTACAGAACGAGTTCCAGGACAGCCCAGTCTACACAGAGAAACCCTGTCTCAAAAAACCAAAACTGGCATCCTCACTCACATACACACACACACACACACACACACACACACACACACACACTAAATAAAATGCCAAAGTGCATACAGGCATCCCCCCCCACATAGACACACACACACACACACACACACACACACACACACACACACATACACACACACACACACAATGCTGTGGTGCACACAGGCATCCCACCCATACACAAAATAAATAGAATGCCATGATGCACTCGGGCATCCTCCTACACACAACAAATAAAATGAACTTGAAGAACATTTGTAAGGAAGTCTTCTTGTAGCAGGTAAATGAGTGACAGGTTGAAGAATGAGGGAAGATGTGAATGCAGTGGGGCAGGAGTCCCGGGGCCTGTTTTAGAATTCTCCGGCTCCTCTCTCTCAGACCATGGCCTGTCCCTCACTGACACCACTCCCAAGCTCGCCGATTCCATGCTGTGTCTGTCACACAGACTGTTCTGTGCACAGCAGAAGAGGCCTTTTAAACACACGAAGCCGGGGCTGGGAATGTAGCTCAGTTGGCAGAGCGCTTGTCTAGCACATATGAGGCCCTGGGTTCAGTGGCCAGCACTGAATGAAACAGGGCTTGGTGGCTCATGCCTGTAATCCCAGCACTCAGGAGGCAGAGGCAGGAGGATCAAAACTTTCAAGTCGTCTTTGACTACATAGCAAAGTCAAAGCCAATCTGGGTTATGTTAGACCCAGTCTAAAAAGGGGGCGGGGTGCCGCCGCCAGATAGCTCAGCAGGTAAAGGCACTTGCTACCACACTTAATGACTTGAGTTCAATCCCTGGACCCCACATAGTAGAAAGAAAGAACTCATCCTAGCAAATTATTCTCTGACCTTAACATGCATACCATGTCATGAACCTGCAAATCACATTAGCACACACACACACACACACACACACACACACACACACACACACACACGTGTAAATAAATGTCACTTTAAAGAGTGAAAGAGCTGGCTGTAGTAGCAGCACCTTTAATCCCAGCACTCTGATGGCAGAGGCAGCAGATAGATCTCTGTGAGTTCAAAGTCCAGCCTGGCCTACACAGCAAGTACCAGGCTACACAGTGAGATCCTTCAGAAACAAATAATAAATGAAAAAGAAAGAAGGAAAGAAAGAAAGACAAGAAATGATGAAGCGGGTTGTATCACTGCCTTATTTATATATTTTAAAATTTATTTTTATTTATTTTATTTTGGTTTTTTTGAGACAAGGTTTCTCTGTGTAGCTTTGGTGCCTGTCCTGGATCTTGCTCTGTAGACCAGGCTGGCCTCGAACTCACAGAGATCCACCTGGCTTTGCCTCCTGAGTGCTGGGATTAAAGACATGCACCACCACCCAGCCTCACTGCCTTATTTCAAACTTCTAAGAATCTGGAATCTCACTTTACCACTGCACTGCAAATAGACTCCAAGACCTTTCTGAGGCTCTAGAAAGCCTAGCTGCTCTGGCCCTATCCCTAAGATCCCAGAAAGCACCCAGCACATTTGGGGCAACCTCTGAGTACTTGTGGAAGGAACCTTCAGGCTGTTCTCCCTCTTCTGAAGCTACCATGGTGCACACACGTCTTGTAGTACTTTTGTCTTCCTACCACAGCAGCACATCCCCCTTCCCACCCTGCACAATGTGGCCACAGTGACCTTTCACACACATACACACATACACACACACACCCCCATACATACACACACACACACACACACACACACACACACACACACACACACACACATACATACCCCACAGCCCTCCCTGCTTTGAAACCACTCTTCATTCCTGTTTCCCAGGATCCCTCTGCCCATTATCTGAGGCCCCATCACTGTGAGCAGACAAGCAAGCATGCTTCTGGGTGTGGGATGAGGGCTATGGTGGGATGCTGGGAGATTTAACAGATTCACAGGAATGGCATTAGTGACATGGTCCCCAAAGGCTGACCCTTTTCTGGTCTTTCCTTATTTTTTTTTTTAAAGATAGGGTTTTTCTGTGTAGTCCTGGCTGTCTTGGAATTCACTCTGTAGACCAGGCTGGCCTCGAACTCACAGAGATCTGTCTACCTCTGCTTTCCGAGTGCTGGGATTAAAAGCATGCACCACCACTGCCCGGCTGGTCTTTCATTTTGAAAACTTCAAGGAGAAAGTCCCCATTGAGTGAGATGTCTTTAACATCTTTGTGACACTTGTCAGTCACCCATCTCCCACTTTATCTTTGAGAGTGGGTCTTGCCATGTTGCCCAGGCTTGCTGAAAACTCATGGGCTTAAGTCACCTTCCTGCCTCGGTCTTCTGAAGAGCTGGAACTGCAAGCAAGTTGCATTGTACTCAACTTTAATTTTCCAAACAAAGCAGGGTAGGGAGGGAAGGAGGGAGGGAGGGAGGGATGGAGACAGTAAGGAAGAGAGGGAGGAAAGGAGAGAGGGAAGAAGAGAGGGCATGCTGGTATGATGACACACCTCTATAATCCCAGCACTTGGAATTCTGAGGCAGGAGGATTGAGAGTTTGAGACCAGCTCAGACTCCGAATCTTTCCTCAGGAGACAGAATCTCAAAAAAAAAAAAAAAAAAAAAAATTAAAACAAGCAAACATGAAAAGAGAAGAGAAATAGAAGCAGAGCCTTTTCTAGCCATTGCTGTCTGTCTACAGCTTAAAATGAATCTTCTTTTTTCCACCTTAATTTTGAAGTCATCTCCTGCTTACAGCTTTCCTATTGACGTCAGTGGTTTTGAGTTTAAAGAGAATGTTTGTAAACCGAAGAGAAGGGGTCAGGAAGGAAGAAGGTCTGGGTGGCATGTGCTGTGGCTGAGACCCAGATGGAGAGTGCCGACCTCCTCCTGTGCTTCTGTGGCTTCTGTGACTCCAAATCCACGTCAAGCGCATGTTTTTCTGCCTGGCTGTTCCTTGCGCAGGCACGCAGGCCCCTCCCTTCCCCGGACACCAGCCATCTCTCCGTTCCTTCCATCTCACTGCCCCCACCTTGGTTCTTAGTCGTGAGCTCCGCGTTGCTTTACCTCAACATGTGAACAAGACGAGCTCTGGGAGGGAGGGAGGTGCCTCGTGGTGTGTGTTCACTGACCTTTGTCACTCTCCAGGGCTCTCCCCACTGTACCCACTGCACAGGGACTGAGTCATCGATGGCTCCCCAGTGTCCTCATGGTGGCCTCTGGAGTCAGACAATGGGCACCTGATCGGCCGTCACACCAGCAAAGGGCCTTTGGCAAGTCCCTTTCTTCTCCCGAGCCTGTTTCCTCACTTATATGACAGGAGAATAGCTGCCCCAGAGAGTGCTGGGATTTCATTATGTCCAGAAGGCTAGACAGAGAGGAAGCAATCCAGGAACACTGTACTCGACATCATGACCTCACTCTACCATCAAACAGCTGCATGGGATTCTGGGACCTTGGTCCCTTAGACCTACCTCAGTGTGGACTTTACATAGGATACACAGGTTGGAGAAGTGTCAGTCAAAGGTGATCTGGGCTCTACAACTGAGGAAGGTGGCCACCTCATCAATTTGGGGTGACAGGTCACTCCTGCTACCTGAGATTTTCTTTGGCTCCTCAGTGCTCTTTGTGTTTCTGGTCCTACTGTGAGCACAGGGGATGATGGAGTGCGCAGCTTCTGCTTCGTGTCCTGGAAAAGAACCTTTAGAGAAGGGCTGGCAGGAAGAGCCCTCCCAGAAGCCCCAGTTCTCAGTCAGCCCTTCACTTTCTCAACTTTGGTCTCCCCGTCTCTAGAACGAGGGCACTACTGTTCGTCACCTTACTGATACTGTTTAGCGGCTGAAATGGGAACCAGATTCGAGGCTCTGGCTGCCTACACTGAGCTTGGAGGGCAAAGGGCAGGTGAGGTGGAGGAACCAAGGTCGGGGAATTTATGGCAGTCTGAGGTTTATGGTTTTGATATGGATTTATTAAGCACAATTTAGGGCTGAAATGTTCTCCTGTGGCCCCCACCCCCACAGCCATGTTGGCAGGAGACAGGGCTTATTGCAACATCATCAAAACATTTCCTGGTGTTTAGGGCTAAGGGGAGCGACAGGAAGGTGGAAGTGGCCCCAGGGCCCAGGAAGGGCAGCTAATGGGTGCTCCTGAAGACAGAAAATGAATGGTTAGTCTCTCCCCAGAAACTTGTGTGAGGGCGGCATCCCTCAGGGCAATGTTCTCGGTTTACAGCCGGGGCTTGCGGAGGTGGAATGATCTGCCTTTCCTGACACTGACCACAAAGGGCTCCAAGTGTCACTGTAGCTGGAGGTCGGAATGTGCCCCAGCCCCAGATGCCCTGGGGTGCTGGATAAATGGGCTTTCCATGAGAAAAGCCCTGACCTCCCATTGGTCAGTGGTGATGGTAAGATGCCCCACTGTGGCCAGTTTTAAGTCACTAACACAATATTGGAAAAACAGCTGGGAAGAGAAGCGAACACCCAGCTTCTACACACTGGCTCCACCACACCCAGTGAATGTGAGGTTGTGATCTGCAGGGGCTGGGCGTCAAGCCATCTACCTAAGAGGAAAGGATAAAAATGACAAGAGCCCTGGCTAGAGACTGGCACACACACCACTTGATTGTTCTTGCTCTTATGACATTCTGGTGTCCATGTGTCTGAAAGGTTGAGGTGGCCCCTAAAAGAGCTCCATCTCGGAACCTCTGGCTTTTCTTCTAACTCTCTCTACCACTCTCTCTTTCATTCACTCTTCCCATACACCTGATAGCCTGAGTCAAGAAGCCAGGGTTGGGGCTGGGGAAATAGATCAGTTAGTTAAGTGCTTATCTTATAAGCATGAGTGTAGTAGGACAGGCCCGTAGGGTCAAGGAAGTTGGCTCAGACCAGGAGCCAAGGCACCCACATACAACATACTCCTTAAGAGCCAACCTGGAGTCTGCCCGAGGACCTAGCAACAGCCGATGTGATGTCAGAGTTCCTGATCGTGCCCAGCCAATGAGGGACGACCACACAGACTGGGCGCTGGGAGGAGGGTCTATAAGGCCTTTCCTGTTATTAAATAAATGAGTTCGTTATTTGCTTTCAATGGAGGCTGTGCCTTCTCACCCCCTCCCCCCAGGGAGCCAAGCAGCATCTGGTGCTTGAACATGGGGCTTCTGTTACTTTGTTTCTCCCAGCGCAGGTTCTGATCGTCTTCCTCTCTTCACGCCTGGTGCTTGTCAGCGCCCCCAAGACGGTGTGTCTCAGTGAGAAGGCCCCTCAGTGTTGTGTTCTTTGGGTCCCTTTGGCAGGTAAGCGTTGGGACCCCCACTTCTTTCCTTCTTTTGTGTTGTCTGTCATGTTTGTGTGTCCATCCCATTAGGAAGGCACATTTTCCCCCCACTTCAGTTATCCCGGCATCTCCACATAAGGATTGACCGCACAGGAGGTGGAACCAAGGCTCGGCTCCCAATTGCCATCCCTCATCTGGAGATACCGTGTGGGCATACGGGGTCATGGCCTAAAAAACCAGAAAGTCTTCCACTAAGCACAGGACATAAGGGTTGATACAAATTTTCACCCTGTTGAAAAGATGGGTAATCTTTTCATCACCCCTGCTAGTTCCCTGTCAGATATCTCTGTGATATCCGATGATGAGGAGACAGACAGTTTGGGCGCCCAGAAAGCTGTCAGTTTGGGCCCAGGAAATCTTTCAAGGAGAATGTAACTGTCAGTTTGGGCCCTGGGAAATCTTTCAAGGATAACATAACTGTCAGTTTGGACCGTCTCCCTCCCCCCACCCCGAATTCTGGTAAGGTGAACATAACTTTCAATATGGGCCCCCCAAAATCTGTCAAGGAGAATGACACACAGTATTTTTGACACCACAGTATTTTGGGGGCAATCTACCCCAATGCCAGCCTGCCTCCGGAGGTGGCTCCTCTTCTGGGGTGCCAGATGTCTTACAAGCCTCACAGTCTGCACCACTGTCAGTCCGAGGCCCATAGAAGCCTTCCCAGTCACTGTGGGCCCTAACACCGAAGGCCAGCCCTGGATTCCCACCCCCATAGCTGATCTCTCCCTCATCAGGAAGGCAGCCAATGAGTCAGGCCCAGATTCCCCATACTTTTAGCAGGTCCTTGCTCAATGGTCCAGGCAGTTACAAACTTATTTCGATTGGTACCATTTGCTTAAAGCTGTTTTGGAACCTGCAGTTTTTCTTAGCTGGAAATCAACCTATGAGAATCAGGCAGAATCCCAGGCCCAGATGAACATCTTACTTAATGTCCAGGTGACCTATGATATGCTCACAGGACTTGGGGAATATGTCCATCCTGTGCACCAGGCACAGACTGGCTTGAATGCCTATTTTCAGCAGGTCTTGGACTTGGCCCTCAAGGTCCTCAGAGCCTGTACTCCCCGGCAAATGTCAGCGTATTTTCACAATCTTATCCAACAGCTCAGGGAGCTCTTCACTGACTTGTCAATGAGGCAGTAGAGTACAGAGTGGATGCAGGCCCACTAGAGATATGCTGATTAGACAGCTGACTTGGGAGGGGCTCAATGCCCAAACTGTAATGCAGTTGCAGCCATGTGGAATGAGGACATACACAAATGGGTGCAGGCCACTGGAGATCTCAACCCCAGCACGGGTCCCATTGCCACTCTTACTGCCTCCCTGGATGCTCTCCTCACTGACAGGCAGTGTGTTAATGACACCCTCAAGGGTCCCCAGGCAGATAGAACTTGCTAGGGATGTGGCAAATCAGGCCATTTGCGGCAGGATTGCCCCTGGGCAAAACCTAGGACCCGATGCCCCAGATGCAATAAAGGATTTCACTGGGCAAAGGATTGCAGGTCACAGTTTGCTGAAACACCAGCACCCTTAAACTCCAGGTGGGGTGCTCCTCAGCCCTGCCAGTAAGAGGAGGCTCTGATAATCCAAAAATCTATTGGACAATGACTATTTTTCCACACTCCCCAATGCTAACCATTTATCTTGATGGACAAGCTGTCAAAGGTTTGGTTGATATGGGTGCAGATGCTACCATTTTAACCAAGACTGAGGTGCTTTGCTTCCCTCATTGGAGGTTTAAACCCGCCCCCCCCCCATCAGTGGTGTGGGAGGCCAACAAGATTCTACGATGATCACTCTTCTGATCTATTGGAAGGATCTTGATGGCAATCAGGAGCCATTCACCCTATCATTTCCAATGTACCTAGGAACCTGTGGGGCAGAGATATTTTGGAGGATATGGGTGTTGTCCTAACTACAGATGACAGGGCTTTTTTTGATGACATCAAGGTTCATGAAAAGGCGGGTCTTGTGGTCTGTGACACTGAATGAAATCTGCACCCCCAATTCTAAGGTCCACTGTCCCCATAAGATCCACCACCATCGATCCTCCTAGCCCCATTCCATTGACATGGCTCTTGGATCAAGAAGTATGGGTGGAACAGTGGCCTATAATTGAACACAAGCTGTCAATCCTAAAGGGATTAGTTGCAGAACAGTTAAAGATAGGGCACATTGAACCATCCACAAGTAAACATAATACCCCCATATTTGTTATCCCCAAGAAATCAGGATGCTACTGCCTCCGGCAGGATCTTTGTGTAGTTAATGGTCTAATGGAAAAGACAGGGTCTACACAGCCAGGCCTCCCCCACCCTAGCATGATTCCTCCATCTTATTATGTATTAGTTTTAGATATTAAGGACTGCTTTTTTTCAAATTCCCCTGGCACCACAGGATTGAGATCATTTTGCCTTTATTGTGTGGGAACCTAATATGCATAAACCAGCTAAGAGAGATCAATGGACTGTTTTGCCCCAAGGAATGAAGAAGAGCCCTACCATTTGCCAGTTCTAAGTTTATCAAGCTTTGGTCAGTGTCCCCAGGGGTGTTCTTTTGATCAATTATATGGATGATCTCCTCTTGGCACACCCAGATGCAGCCTTTCTGCAAAAGACTGCCAAGGGAGTATTAGAAGATCTTGCATTATTACATCTGATGGTAGCTCCAGATAAGGTCCAAATGGTAACCCCTTTTGCCTTTTTAGGATTTTCCATTGCTAAGCAGATCTGCCCCCTTTCCTTTAAATTGGAAATGAAGGAATTGTACTCACTATCAGAATTACAACAATTGTGTGGCACAGTTAATTGGCTTAAACCTTTCTTACCCATCCCTGACCAAGAGATGAGACACCTATTTTCATTGTTGGAGGGCTTCACTTGTTCTTCCACTAAGGTTATGCTTACCTGAGAAGCTAAAGAGTTGCTACAAAAGATTTTGGGCATTCTAGCCACCTCCAGCCTGCAACACCATGATCTCCAAAGACCTTTATTGGCAATGGTCCTCTGGACACCCCAGGGATTCTTGGGAGTGTTATGGCAATCTGGGCCCCTTCTACAGATACATCAAGCACATTCTGACCTGCACAAGATCACCTCTAAGTTTGACCAGTTCTTCCAACTTGGCCTTAAGGCACAAATGCTGGCATGGAGATCATATGGATGAGAGCCACATAAGCTTGTTTTCCCCTTTTCTTTAAAGAATAACCAGTCCCTCTGGGCAGATTCTATCTCATTCCAGGAAATGGTTGCAGAATTCACAGGAACTATTGAAGATCTTAGCAGAACCCCCCACACTTGCAATACAGACAGATACAGCCTCATGTAGACCCCTCCTCCATTCCCATCCCTCATGCCACTCTGGCTTTTTCAGATTCCAATAAAAACAGATATGGTGTTCTTATCCAGCATCCTGGCTCCAAAGATGTTACACATGTTATCCCTAATCCTGGTTCTGTTCAATTGGGTGAACTATTGGCCCTCCTCAAAGTTCTAATAGAGTGCCAAATTAAGCCTGTTAATATTTTTTTTCTGACAGCTAATACACTGTACAGACAGTTTGTGTGCTGGCCTTTTCTTGAGTCAAAGACTCACTGACCCCCATTGCCAACACCATGTTGCTCATACAAGATGTCCTAAATCAGAGGACCGAGTCTTGGTACCTGTCACATATTAGATCTCATTCCAAATTACATGGAATATTGATTCAAGGAAACAAGGTCACAGACACCATCATATTAACAGTCAGTATGGATCTTCTAGAGCAAGCCAGGGCTCTTTACCAGCAGTTTCATCTGCCTCCACAGAATTTACATAGACTTCTTCCAGAATTACTGTTTTCCCAATGTGAACATTTGTCCCGGGCATGTGTCACTTGTGCTCCTCTTGCCTCCTTAGGACCACTTCAATGTGCAGGGGTTAATCCCAGGGGCTTGTTGCCTAACACCATCTGGCAGATGGATGTCACGCATCATTCTTCCTTTGGCAATCTTAAATATGTTCGTGTGAGAATAGATACCTGTTCCTACTTTGTTTATGTCCTTGCCCTTTCTGGGGAGAAGGTTATCAATGTTGTCAAGGCCCTTAAGTCAGCCATGGTAGTTATGGGGCTACCTTGGGCACTTAAGACTGACAATGGCCCTGCTTCTGCCTCTCAACATTTTAACGACTTTCTGGGGTCCTGGAAAATATTCCATACCACTGCCATCCCCTACAATCCACAGGGACAAGCTATTGTTGAGAGGACCAACAGAGCTCTTAAGGAGGTGTTGACAAGGACTATCTTGCCAGAGGCTAGGAGAGATCCTCATCTGTCCTTAACAAAGGTCCTTTTCCATATGAACTTTCTCAGTTTTGATGACAAGGGGCCTACAAGTACTGGGAGTCTCGGCCAAGGAACATGTTTCTGCCCCTGGTGAGATGGAGAGATCCTATCTCCCTCCAATGGCAGTCACCAGCCCCCCTGCTAACCTGTGGAAGAGGGTATGCTTGTATTTTTCCTCAGAGTGTCACTACACCAATATGGGTCCCAGCAAGAGATGTGCATTTGGCCATAGATCAGTCTGCTTCTACCAAGGAGAAAATCACCCAGGATGGGTAATGTATATGCTCTCATTGCCCCTCTAAAGTCTGAAGACTTGTGGAGCCTTGCATTTCCTCATTTTGTATGATGCCTTTTGAGATGAGGAACATTAGTTTAGCAGGCTGGGAGCTAGCTAAATATATTAAGAGCCATGGTCAGCTAAGTTTCTATACTATCCATTACAGCTAACACAGGAAATTTTCCAATTAAATCAGACAAGAACACAGGTTATGGCCTTTGACTCTTTATTTTTTGAAAAGGTTTGGCATGATATAAAGAGGCTGTTTGATCCCTCCTGGATTTCACTTATGTTTTGATTGGCAGATGGTGCTTTTGATCTTTCTCCTTTTTAAGTTTCTCCTACAGCACATCCAACAACAACAGGCGGCCACTAAGGCAACTCTATAGGTGTTAATGGCTCTTATACATCCAACTCATAGCCCTCCACAGGAGGTTATGCATGCCTGGCTTTCTGAAATTCAAAAGGCTACTGCCTGACACTCCCCACCCAGGGTGACTCTCCAGGGATGGATGCTCTTCCAGGGCTGGTAGTCAAAGACAGGTAAGAGCTTGTTTGGCAAGCCAACCTAAGACAGGCATAGTCCAGTTGCTGAGCCCCCCTGAGGCAGGGTCAACATGGCCGGAGCAAAGAACTCCCGACTCCCGCTGACTGCCCATGTAATAAAATAAAAGGGTGGATATGTAGTAGGACAGACCCATAAGGTTGAGGAAATTGGCTCAGACCAGGAGCCAAGGCATGCACATAACATACTCCTTAAGAGCCAACCTGGAGTCTGCCTGAAGGCCTAGCAACAGTCACTATGAAGAGTTCCTGGTCACTGTCAGAGTTCCTGATCATGCTGAGTCTGCCTGAGGACCTAGCAATAGTCGATGTGATGTTGGAGTTCCTGATCATGTCCAGCCAATTAGGGACAACCACACAGACTGGGTGCTGGGAGGAGGGTATATAAGGCCTTCCCTGTTATTGAATAAATGAGGTCGTTATTTGCTTTCAAAGGACTCCCACTGTCTGAATCATTGATGCTGTGCCTTCTCACCCCCTTCCCTGAGGGAGCCTTAGAATCCAAGCAACACATGAGGACCCAAGTTCAATCCCCAAAACCCATGTATAAAAGCTGGGAGTGGAATCACATCCTTTAAAAGTATTTATTTGTGCCGGGCCGTGGTGGCGCACGCCTTTAATCCCAGCACTCGGGAGGCAGAGGCAGGCGGATCTCTGTGAGTTTGAGGCTAGCCTGGGCTACCAAGTGAGTTCCAGGAAAGGCGCAAAGCTACACAGAGAAACCCTGTCTCGAAAAACCAAAAAAAAAAAAAATTATTTGTTTAATGTATGTGGGTATTTTCCATGCATGTCTGTCTGTGCACCACATTTGTGTCTCATGCCTTTGGAGGCCAGAAGAGGGAGTTGGATTTCCTGGAACTGGAGCTATAGACTGTTGTGAGCTGTCAGGTGGGTGCTGGGAATTGAACCCTGGTCCTCTGGGTGAACAGTCAGTGCTCTTCACCAATGAGCCATCTCCCTAGCCCCTGGCAAAGCTTTAAATGCAAGTGATGAAGACAAGCAGATCCTCAGGGTTTGCTGGCCACTAGTCTAGCCTAATCAATGAACTCCATGTCAGTGAAAGACCTTGTCTCCAGAAACAAGGTGGATGATGTCCTTGAAACAACACATGAAGTAATTCTCTGCCCTTCCTGGGCATCAGCGCATATATACATATGCATGCAACCTTCCACATATAAATGTGAATGCGCATGCGCGCGCGCACACACACACACACACACACACACACACACACACACACACACACACACACAGAGTTAGCCTCAGTTTCACTACCTATATGATGAGAGAGAAACCTCTTGACAGGAAGACTGAAAAGGAAGACTTCTTATTCACTGTGAATATCCCAGGCTATCCTTATTCTAACACTAAGGGAAAAAGACACCAGTACAGGACTTAGAAAACATATGTACCATTTATTTTGTTGGATAAACTTATGCTAAAACACAGGAGTAAGAGCTGTTTTGAGGGTTTTTTCCTTTTTTGACCCCTTGGGCAGTAATTGTGGGATTTGGAGATCAGTGTGGGACCCCATGATATTTGTACACCCACAGGAAGGTGTAGACTAGTCCAATGTTGGGGGGGCGCGCAGCATACTTTATGAATGCTTGGTGTGAAGGTCATGATTTGTATTTAGCAGGGTAGGTCACAGAGAGTTCTAGCAAAGGCGGATGGTGTGGTTATCACAAGAAATTGAGGGCATCCACTTCTAATTCTCCCTTGTCTTGTGCCCATTCTCAGGAAAGTCTCCTGAATCCTGGAAGTTTCTGAGAATTCCCTGAAGAAAGGAGGGTGGTCTCTGGGGAAAACTGTAGCATCCACCCTTGTCTTCCACCAGCTTCATACTTAGTTCATCATATTATATATTAGGACCAAAACTCAGAAGAAAAAACTCCAACATAGTGTCCTCAGCTTATAATCAGAGGAGTAAACTTTTCTTTATTTTATGTTTCCCATATCGTAATAGTTACTAATGTGGAATGGATTTCTCCTTCAGAAAGGATGGATTGGGACAACGCCTGACCCCTGCCCCAGAAGACTGCTACCACTGAAGACCAACAATACCTACTCCTTTCATGAACATCACTGGGGATGGAGGGGCAAAGAATGGGAAAGACAATGTCCAGAAGGAGTCCAGGTGTCCCGCCTCATGCAGAACAGTCTGAGCAATCAGCCTGGAGTCTCTGGGGGCACTGGAGTGATGGTGGCCAAGGAAGTGCTCTGAGAATGGAAAAGTCTGTCCTGAGACCTAGGACTTGGCTTGAGGGGTTAAGGACAACCCATCTTGACTGTCTTAGACTGTAGGTGGTTTTTTTAAGCAGGTGGTCCCAGTATCCCTCCATACCTCTTTCACAGAGAACCTATCACTAAAGCTGGAATTTCTGGACACTGGGGTGCTAGCTCCATCCACTCAGAAGGATCAGCCTTGATGGAAGGTGGTACTTGGTCTCATAGTTCATTCCTCCCACTTATCACACCTCCAGCCTTGGAAACATTCCTTTTATTTCCATTGGTCAGTGGCACTTTGTAGGGGCTCCTTAGTGACATCCAGAGTCAGGCAGGGGCTAAGCACTGACTGCTGGGGATTAGCAGTACCTCGAATGCAGCTCCTCAGGCAATCCTGACCCCAGGCTTTCTTATCCCTCTCCTGCCCCTCACCCAGACCATCTCAGCGGTAGACTGCCAGACTAGATTGGTCCCTCTTCTGGGAAACACGCCCTTGCTGCTCCTCACCCACAGTTAGGGACAGTAGAGGAAAAAGAGGACAAGAATTCACTTCACTACTTCTCAGCAAACAGCATTCTTGACTTCAGTGGGACTTTAGAACACCCTCCAGCTGGCCAGTTCTGGAAAGAGCAAGCCTCTGAGTTTGGCAGTGGCAAAGGATGAGGAAATCTCTGAATTCCATCACAGGGAAGACAAGAGCTTCCTATGAGGCAGTTAAGATCCTCTAATTTCATCTTCCAAAGATTCTGAGATGGTGGATGTCAAATGCATATGGCATCATCTGAAAGTATGGAAGAGCTTGACAGGCCTTTGGGACAGCTCTGATCCATCCCCTTGTCTCTGTCCCAGGCTCTAGTCTGACCTCCTTGCACCCTCCCAACAGTCCTGCTTCTTCTGTAGGATGCTGTATTCATCTTCTGACAGCCCACCCCACAGGCTACTCCTGACTGGAGTTTAACATTCAAGGTTCCACGGTCCCCAGCACGTGCCCTGTCTCAACTCCATGGAAACTGATTTCTTCAGTCTCCCTCCCAAACTCTGTTTCTTACCTCTGGGCCTTTGTTAGGCTCTCCTCCCGTAAACTGGTCTGTGTCGCCTGCTGTGCTAGCCAGAAGCCCACCTTCCCTGACAACAGACAGAGGCAGAGTTTGCCTCTTTCTAGATGCCGTCTCCATGGCGCCCAACCTCTCTCCACCTTCTGTTGTAACTTTCACCCTTGGATGACTCTCTGCCGTAGGAAGTCACAGGACTCATCGCTCCAAAGGTATAGCCTGCTGCTAGAGGGAAGGGTCATGGTGGTGTTGGCAGAGGAGGAGGGATGGTGACTCCTATCCTCTGCCTTACCCAGGTCAGTGCTTCTAGAAGGTTCTCGGAATGAATGGGGGAAATGGTGGCCACATTTTCCTCAGCCTCCGGAGAGGTGGCTTTGGAGAAGTCAGGATGGCTGAGGATGGTAACAATGGAGAGTGGGAGAAAGGGTCCCCTGAGGTTGGCACAGCAGAAGAGAGGAACAGCACCCTGCAAGCTGACTCAGCCTCAGGAGCTTTGCATCCAGGCCCCCTGACCAGCACCGGGAAGGAAGATGCCCCAGCAGGGAGGAGAAGGGAGTTGTGCATCAGCAAGGTCCTGCAGCACCTGCAGACAGTCAGCCTTCAGGGGTGAAGAAGTGGAGGGAAGGTACGGATGGAGATGAAGCAGGGGCTTCAGTTAGGAAAAGTAGTCCGGGCACTGGAAAACTTTCCAGCGGCGGTCTCCTGCCCTCTAGGGTGTGGGGTCAGGGGCCGCAATGCATGTGACACTCAGCCCATGGTTTTGGGCCCTGCACCCTTTCCGTGGATGCTCCGCAACTGGCCCTCTTGTCACGTCTTCCTTGCTGTGACTAAGTGACACCCAGGTGCTCTCTGAGGGCGTGAGAGCCAGCAGAACCCCTGAGCCCCAGCGGCTTGCTAGATGACTTCTTGCTTGGTGATAGTTGGCTGGGGAATGGCAGAGGGAGGCTTGACGATGGTGGCAATGGCCCCTGGCAGGAGCTTGTAGGGTTCAGATCCTGAGCCACTTGGCGGAGATGGCTGTGGAGTCTCAGGGGTGGCTAAAAAGAGAAAGGAAAAGAAGTTGCTCAAAATTCCAGTCTTCGTGGGAACAACTGGAGAGCCCCGGGGAAGCTCTTCCAGCTGCTGAGACAATGATATAAATTAGATGATGGATCTAATCTCTAAGGCTGCTATGGCTCAAACTTCTAGGAGTCCCAGACCCTAGAATCTACATTCTGTGAGGTCTTCCCATCCATCTGTCCATCATTCAATATGGAGACTCAGGCTGCTTTACCCAGACCAGGGCCCAGGTGTGATAGTTCCCAAAGGCAATACGGTGTGTGATAAAAATATTCTGACTTGGAAGAAAGAGCAGTGATTGAGGCCCTGGGTTAACTGGGCCCAAACTGGCATTTCTTCAGTATTTAGGAGAAGAATGGTACAAATGAAAAGGCTTCATTCCCATCACAGTTGGGTGAGTGACTTTCACCAGCTCGGCTGCTTTCATTTAGTAGACAACTTTCCCAAAGCCAAATTCAATGACATCCCTTTCATCCCAGTGGCCATCTCATCTCACTGGCGATCCTGTTCTTTGAAGAGCTTGGCCCAAAGAGCAACACAGCCACTGGAGACGTCCCCTCAGATGATGGCCTAGCCCAGTGGGCAGTCCTACTTAACTGCCAGCCTCTTTCAACTGCCCAAAGGATGGCGTCATCCATCTGGCCAGCCCTATTTCAATGAACTTGCACCTAATGGACGACTTCATCTAATGGAATTCTCAGCCAACAAGTGTCCTCGATGGCCCCTTCACCTAGTGGATTGCCGCAGTCAGGAGACAGTGTCAGTCACCTTGCTGAATACACCTTACTGAATACACAGCTTTAAATAACAACAACCCCTCCCCTCCAATTCCCTACTCTGAAACACACAGAACTATGCCCCTGGTTCCACTCTCTAGACACAATCTTCTCCTGCCTCCTTTCTTAGACCCTCTCCTTACCCCTTGCAGGGTAGACCTCAGGCTGCCCACCTGCCTGCCCCCTGGGTCGGGGCCACTCACACATCTGTCCATTGCTGAGGTGAGAGGGCATCGTGTTGGCAACTATGACGTTGGTGCCCATGTGTTCCTGCATCAGGTGAGGGTGCAGGGGGTGGTGGGCATGGGGTGCATCACTGGCAGACCCTGTAGATAGAAACGAGGACATCAGTCAGGACTGGAAGTCTTGGAAAAGAACCACAGCCTTGCCACGCCATTCCCCCCCCCCCCCAGTGCAGCATCAAGACCAACGGAGTGTCTCTTGGGTGCTTATTCCTGGGTTAGTAATGTAGAAATCACCAGGCGTGTCTGTGGGCTTGATGATTCGAAAGAAACTGGGCACTTTAAATGCGATGAGTAGTCTCTTTGGTCGCATAGTAAAATGAGCACTAATTGCTGAGCACCTGTCCTGTGCTGGATACCGGCTTACAGCACTTTCAACTCTTTACATAATTTCATCCTCCTGCTAGTCGGAGAGAATGGACGCCATCATCATCCGTTCTCGGTATCCAGAGAAATCATCTCACCCAAATGTGTCTGACAAACAGACCATAACTCCTGCTCCTGGCGGCAGTGGTATGACACCTGAGCCATTACAACTGCCAGTTCCCAGGGTCACTGTGAGAATGAGTTCCTGTGAGGTGAGTTCCCACCTGACAGCTGATCTGGGGTGGGCGTTGGCCCCTTGACAATTTCTGGAGATATTTTTCATTGTGATTCCTGGGGAAATTCTACTCATATCTCACAGACAGAGACCAGACATGCAGGTAAACCAGACGCAGAACATCTGTACTCAGAGAAGAACTGCGCCTCTCCAAACACCAACAGTGCCGCAGCAGAGAGCCCTGGCTCCCATCTCGGGATCTCCATGCTACTGCATTACTTCCCAAGCCCCCAGTTCTACTTCTCGTGCTGAGGTTGTCACGCACTCCAGAAAAAGTCCTTCAGTCCGGTTGAGGGGCTAGAACTGATGCCCACTTTTCTCCAAGGGGTGGTCATGGTCTGTGGTTAAAGTCACCATCTATCTCTCAGGCAACCTCAGCTCTGGCCCAGCTATCCTTCACGGGGAACATTATCAGAGCTTTGTCCACTGCGTCTCTGCTTCATCGCTTTCCCATTTCCCCATCGCTTACTCTGTGATACCCTCCCAGCCTGGTTTCCACGCTCCAAATCCTCTGATGCTGCTCTCAACAAGAGGACCGAGACCCTGCTTGCTTCCACTCTCCTCCCTCTCTCCTAGTCCTTCATCGATTTCTAACTTCCATCCCTTCCCCAACCCTCCCCTCCATTTTCTTCCTTTCTCTTACCCCTCTCCTTTCCTCCCCCCTCACCTTGTTTGCACCATTGTAACCCTGTCCTCCTGAAAACATATCTTTTCTTGGATTCTACATTTTCCCGTTTTTCTCCCATCCCCCGGCTGATCTTTTCTAAAGCCTTCTGTGACACATCATCTCCCAAATCCTAATGCTAGAAAGCCCGAGGCCATCTTTCCTCCATTCCTGAGCCATTGACTTACGTGCTGAATGGTCTTGATAGCCCAGTTTGGATATCCCGCCCACCTCCTGTGTCAAGTCCAGAGTGGGTCTTCTGGGTCCTCTGCTCACTGCCCTAGACCCAGGCTCAAGTCCTCCCCATCTTCCTTGTCAGTAAATTCCTCCACCACTGTTTCGGTCACTCAGAGCAAACATGCAGACCCGACCCTTTACTTTTTCTTGTCTGTCACTCCCCTGCTTCAGCATCTGCTGCATCCAGAGAGTCAGTCCTCTTCTGCCTGCTCCACTCCCACAGTCCAAGCCGCCATCGGCTCAGATGGTAGGAAAGAGTAACATTCCTGGGTGCTTCCACTGCCCCCCTGTAATTCACTACTGACCGGAAGTCAGATTGGCTCGTTTAAAGTTTTAGCATAATTTTCAGTCTCTTTACAAAAGTTGCAGAGAGAATAAAATACAATCCCCGCCTTTTCCTTCCTATCTTCCCTCCTTCCCTTTCTTTCTTCTTCCTTCCCCATTCTCTTCCTTCCCCTTCCTTTCTTCCTTCTTTCCTCCTTCCCTCCTCTCCTTCCTTCCTTTTCCTCATTCTTTCCTTCCAAAGTCTCCTTGTATTTCCCAGGCTTCCTCACAAGCCTCCCTGTTCCTGGAATTACACAGATTTGCTCCTATATAAAACTCATTTTTTTTTTCAAGTCAAGATTTCTCTATATATCCCTGGCTGTCCTGGAACTCAGAACTCAGAGATCAGCCTGACTCTGCCTTTCAAGTCCTGGGATTAAAGGCGCGGACCACCACTGCCTGGTCTAAAACCTCAATTTTTGATCCTGGCTCATCAAGCCCTGTTTATGACTTGGTTTCTAGCTAATTTCCACCTTCATCTCTTCCAACTATTCCATCTCACACATGAATCTTACCTCAGAGCCTGGAATAAATGACTTCTGCTTGGAATATTTTCCAAGATTTTAAAATCCAGTAATTTTCACCCATCAGTCTTAGATTAGACATCACTTCAGGGAGGCATCTCTTGGTTGACTCATTCCAAGGCCCTCCCATGACCTATTTTTATTTTTATTTTTTTGCTATTCATTTGGTTATTGTCTATTTCCATGGCATTCTCCCTTCCTTACAACAGTGACTAACTGACTCAGCTAGACCCTCAGGGTCTGAACAAATGGACCTCTGACCTTATCTCCATTTTTCTTTCCGGATGAGAAACCGAGGTCCAACAGACAAGGCAGATATCCAAGGCTCCCACGGAGGAAGCAGTGGA
Organism: Peromyscus leucopus; assembly: GCF_004664715.2. Taxonomy (NCBI): domain Eukaryota; kingdom Metazoa; phylum Chordata; class Mammalia; order Rodentia; family Cricetidae; genus Peromyscus; species Peromyscus leucopus. The sequence continues at coordinate 146,849,132 of NC_051066.1, read as the reverse complement.
GTCTAGAGGCTAGCTCAGGTTCACAAGAAGCCTGTCTCCCAAGAGACAGCACTACAGATCTACAGAGGCGACCCTCCCCCCTCCCCCCACCCACCCCAGTGCTACAGACCTCCAAGCAGCATCTCCTGCAGCAGGTTGTCGATCTTGGCCATGCCAAAGAGCTTGATGAACTGGATCTGTTCGATCATCTGCCAGGTGATGCTCTGCAGGGTCGGCAACAGCAGCAGCAGTTCGCCAAAGCGGCCCCGAGAGTCATACTGGCGGTCGTTGATGTAGTCCTCCAGGCTCACCTGGACCTGAGACCGCAGCCGCTTGATCTTGCCCGGGTCGCTCAGGCCCTTGGCGTCTGCAATGGGAGAGGTGGTCAGCAAGGATCAAATCCCCTAATTTGTAGGCCCCAATTGAGCAGCTTATTGACCTCGGAACACAGGGAGTCTTTTTTTAATTAATTAATTTATTATTAATGATTTATTAATTTTTAATTTATGTGCATTGCTTACATCTATATCTATGTAAGGTGTCAGATCCCCTGGCACTGGAGTTACAGACAGTTGTGAGCTGCCATGTGGGTGCTGGGAATTGAACGCAGGTCCTCTGGAAGAGCAGTCAGTGCTCTTAATCGATGAGCCATCTCTCCAGCCCCATGAACACAGAGAATCTTAACCAGTGCTGGGACAAGAATTTAGGGTCCTCAAAAGATAGCTTATTCTAGAACAAATAGTGACTTCTTAGTCAAGGCAGGAAAAGATACGAAGCTTGGTGCAGCACGTTATAAACTCCCTTCTCTTTTAAACTTTCTTACGCTGTGCTAGGGGTCAGACCCAGGGTCTTACACACACCAGGTGAATGCTCTGCTATCGGGAGCCCCAGTCTCTCCTTGTCTCAGGCAAGGGGAAATAAGGAAGACTTGGCCAGCTCATGCAACCAGTTGCCGGCAGAACCTTGACATGAACTTGGGGCTCCTGGACCATAGATAAGGTTCCGCCATCTAGACCCTGCACTTGCCACATCAAGATATTGTCCCCTCTCTTGCCTGCTGCCATCTGTCACCTGGGGACTCAGCCGAGGCTTCAACTCCTCCGACAGGAAGAGACCCCACCCACACTTTGCACTTTTTTTTTTTTTATTCAGCCAATCATCTTTCATGGAATGCCTGTTCTGTACCAGCCTGGACTAGGTCCCCTGCCCTCAGCTAAGCTGCTGACTCTTCCTTGGGGCCAGTAATATTACATCTGTCACTGAGCAATGACTACCCTGCCCAGCCCTGAGCTTTGCACCACAGGACTGGAACTAGATAGACTCTTGCCCTCTGGGAAATGGGGAGTTGCGTGCAGAAAGCAAGACTGTGAATTGGAAAGACATATATAAATTAACAGCCTGGAGTTCAAATCTGCTCTGCAATCCCAGCACTCAGTAGGCAGAGGCAGGTGGATCTCTGTGAGTTCGAGGCCAGTCTGGACTACAGAGTGAGTTCCAGGAAAGGCTCCAAAGCTACACAGAGAAACCCTGTCTCAAAAAAAAAAAAAAAAAAAAAATCTGCTCTGCAAGTTCCTAGTTCTGTGACCTTGCTTGAGTCAATCAGTCTCTCTACACTTCCATCTTCTCCTTATTTGAAATGAGGTGAAGATGGTCCTATTTCACAGGTATTATGTTGTATATAATCTGGATGAAATGTTTAAAACTGTGCACCCAGGAGCCCTCAATAAAAGGTAGTCATTTTTCTCTTGGCTGCCTTTATTGCTAGAGGTCATCTTTGTGAAATCAGGGACCAGCACCAAGGACAGCACCCAGCGCCTAGCTCCCAGCAGGTCTACACTGGGGCAGGTAAGAGAGAAGTCTCGGATAATGAGAAACAAAAGCAGGCTTTGCACAAAGGTTTGACTACAGACAGACTGTGCAAACTCAGGGACAAGAGTCAGCACCATCAGCAGGGAGAGGACAGAGAGAGCCTGAAGGGAGAGGACGCAGCATCCTCATTCTAACAAGAGAAGGGAAGATGGTGTTGCCTGAAGCTGACAGGACAAGAAGGAAGATGAGTTGGAAAAAATAAAACCCAGGCCTTTGCAGTCTGTGCCCTGCAAAGTCCTTCCTCCCTGGGAACTCTAGTCTGCCTCATCTACTCAATGGGGTTGATGAAAATGACTTCTTCTGGTTGTCACGACAATGCAAGAGGTTGGGAGCCTATCAGGAATGTGACAGCAGGTCTGGGGATGTGAAGGACACGTTAGGAGGTGTGAGTGGTACCTGGGTCGAAGAAGATGATGGCTTTGAGGCAGGCATACTCATTGTCATCAATCTGCAGCTCCTGGAAGGGCAGGACCAGCTCATCGAGGATGCGAACGGACACACGGCTCATCTCTGCCAGCTCTGGGCAGTGCCGAGGAACAATGTAGTCATTGCCTGGATGGGTTGGAGGGGAGAAGATGGGGCTGTCGCCTTGGTTGACCTCTTTCACCCCTGGTTGTGATTGACAGTTAAGAGTGTGCCTGGTGCTCCTGGGAGGAGCTACTGGGATCACCACGCCCATTTTACAAATCAGAAATCTGAGGCCAATGGAAGAAGATGAATACCTGAAGTTTTGGGTGAGCTAGGTATTAGTTTTTTCAGAGGCCTTTCATGTTCCCCCAAACTCCTTTTACCTGCATGACTCAAGATGAAGCAAAGCCAAGGCCCATTGGGAGGCACTGAAGCATCTAGGCCAAGGGACAGATTCCGGAATTGGGTCACCCCATCTGAATGGCTGGGTATGGTTAGGTAACATATTTGACTTTTTGTGCCTCAGTTCCCTCATCTATAAAAATGGGAATATCTAACAACTATCTTGGGGATGTTGTATTGAAAAAGGTCGTAAACATTTGTCTGGCAGTTAGCATAGTCCTTGACATATGGAACACATTACACACGCATTCCCAATAATAAGTATGTCCCAAAGGCCCGGGTGACATGGGCTGGTTGCGGGGGGGCAGGCTGTACAATTCCTAGCCACCTTTTGTTTCAACCCCAGAAAGAACTTTGAAATGTACTGGAAATTTCAGGGACAACGGATTGCTCCCTAGCATGAAGGCCAGGAGAAGCCCTCTCCTGTACCTGTATTCCCTACATCTGAGGCGGGGAACCACCCGGGAGCTGGGTTCTGGAACCTGTGCTTTGGTCAAGCTTAGAAACAGGGCTGCGTTACATTTTTTAAAATTTTACTCTGGTGCTGGGGGTGGCCACATGTGTCTACCACAGAGTTACACCTCCAGGCTCCCTTAAAGGTTTTCTGAAATTGCATCTTATTTATTTATTTATTTATTTATTTATTTATTTATTTATTTATTTATTTTTGGGGGGAGCAGTCTGTGTGTCTCGGTGTGCATGTGGCGGTCAGTGCACAATCTCAGGAGCTGGTTTGCTCTTTCCACCACGTGGGTCCCTAAGCCGGAACTCAGGTTCTCAGTCTTGGCAACAGGTGCTCTTCCCACCTGAGCCATCTTGTCATCTCAAGGTATTGCTAGTGCACCCTCAGCTGATAGTTGCTAGATTTTTTTTAAAAAATTATTTTTTATTTTAGTTGAAGATAGGGTCATGTTATATTTCTCAGGCTGACTGAACCCTCCATATAATCCACCCAGGCATGTCTTGACCTTGTAAACTTCCTGCCTCAGCTTCCAAGGTAGCTGGGATTACTGGCTTGCAACAGTATATCTGGTTTGGGATGTTTCTGATCTGACAACCTGGTCCCTATGTGTTACAATGGAGATACTCTTCCTTTGAGGGTGTACCAAGCTGGGTTCCACCCCCCAAGCTCCGTCTGGGACCAGCAGCCTCCTCACCTAGGAGCAGCACGTCCTTGAACACCATGGATCTCTTGGTGGCTCCGAGCAGCAGGTGCTCACCGGCGTGGGCTCTGAGCAGGGCTACCTGGAAGAGAGAAGGGGTGAAGCCTAGCATCTGCACCCTGGGAAGGCTGCTCATAGTCAGGTCAGCGGCCTTGGCAAGTCAGCTCTGTGTGTGTCCCCTCTGCCTTTACTGGTCTGAGCTCTGAAAAACACAACCTCTGCCTTCCTCCCATGACCAATGAGACAAGGAATGCAGAAAGGATTCTACAGAGACCAGGAAGGTGGAATGTGCTCTCCAAACCAGGGCATCTCCTGTTCACTCTGCTCTTGAACTCATGTGTCTCCATCTTTGGGCAAGGAGCTGTACTCTGGCCTCATCAGGACATAGGCCATACTGGGTGTGCATGCCTCAGAACAGATTTTCAGGAGTGTTGGCTTGTCCCAGGTGTTTTAAAATTGTGGGTTCCAAGTTTCTACAAGCATGCCAGTTGCAGGGAGCTGTTAGGGCCCTTTAGGAAAAGTCATAGTCTTGAGTTCAACTACTAGTGACCCTGATCCTGTATGTATGAGCTGGACCTGTGACATGCAGGCAAGGAGCTTCCCTGTTGATTCCAAAGCTCCACTGAGTTTGGGAAGTCACTGGTGCTGAAGATCTCCACAGAGCCTTTACTGCTGACACTGTAAGATTCTGGGATTCTCAGAGAATCTACATGAGCTCCTACATGGATGTGTGTTCTTAGAGTGTTGTCTCGCCAAGTACAGGCCATCACCAGGCCCTGTCTTTTCATGGCAGTCTGTGAAGACTGAAGTTCGAGGTCAAGTCTGGCTGCTTCACCGTACATCGCCTGCGCTTTAGAGCCATTGAT